>NC_141151.1:37423174-37620674 GCF_053477565.2 Lygodium microphyllum
CTTAGACATTTTCGCTTATCCCCCGTATAAACCACATGTTTCGTACGTCCGGCATGGCGAGCTTGACAACGTGGCATGCGTAGAATAGGTCCACATATGGAGTTCAACAAATATCAGAAGATTCACACGCATGGAGCCAATTGACTCTACCTTCCCAGGCTTTTCCCGAGAGCCAAGGAATCTTTGGCTTAGTCTTGCAATGGATGCCGTGAACCCATTCGGTCTGCGCTCAACTTCTTACAATGTGTGGCCTGTAGTGCTTGTCAACTACAATATCCCTCCATGGCTTTCTACGAAGAAAGGACATCTCATCCTTAGCTTACTCATCCCCAGTCACTACAAAGTAAAAAATATGGACATGTATCTTTGTCAATTAGTTGATGAGCTTAAGATTTTGTGGGAGGAGGGGGTCACCATGCAAGATATGAGCAAGCGCGATGGTTGACGGTCCATCAATATTTGAGCCATTCTCATGTCAATGATGCATGACTTTCCGGGATTCAAAGAGTGCTCAAGTAAATAGGCTTCCATTCTCGTTAGTAATATCTATCATAGCTCGTTCAAGTTTGTATTCACTGGATAGAGGTGTTGGGACAGATTTGATTACCTCAGGTTATCATGCATGTCCATTGTGCGGACTATAGTTAGACTCCCCAAGGTCACGAACCATGAAGAAGATGGTATATTAAGGACACGCTACTTTATTGCCAGAGGGTCATGAACTCAGGGAAGGTCTTTTTTGGATGACCTCCAACACGTATGAATGCCCAAAGTTGGTATGAGCTGAAAATGGTCGACGCGGAGTCACATCCAAATGGAATGTGAGGGTTCTCAGTTTTCTACGAGTTGCCATATTGGACCCACTTACAGATCAACCACTTTTTGGATCCCATGCATATTTTCAAGAACGTGGACAGCTTCCTATGGGACCACATCACAGGAAAGAGAGACACTATAGGGGCATGAATGGATTTGAAGGAGGTATGCAAGATGGAGGCGCTTTGGCCACAGTCGAGTGCTGATGGTCATGTGCAGCTACCTTGCACTTCTTGGATTTTGTCCACTAAACAAGAGTGCATTGTGAAGCAAATAGTCAAGTCTATCTACACTCTGATGGGTATGATGCATTCTCTCAGGTCTGTATTTTCTAAAGATGACCAATTATCAGGGCTAAAATCCCATGATTGGCATAATATATGTCAGGTTTGTACTACGAATGGATTGTAAGTGGCCTACGCATTTTTCTATTTAGAGTATAGTCATTGTTCATAATGCTTTCTCATTTGTGACAGTTTGTACTACCGATTGTGATCACAGGATGCCTTACTCCAGAAATACGCGGGGCCATTTACAGGTTGTTGACTTTAGTACAATGGATCTCACATAAGCAGATTAAGACATCCTCTATTGAATCCACGAGGCGGGGAGCAGTGGAGACGATCTGTCTCTTTGAGAAATACCTGCCTACCAACATGCTTACGATACAAATCCACCTTCTTGTGCATCTTGTAGATGAAGTGAAGATTGCTGGACTTGTCCATACACGATGGATATTCTTCTTGGAGTGCTTCATGAAAACCCTGAAAGTCTTTGTGTGACAACAAGCTCGGCCAGAAGGTAGCATGATTGAAGGTCAGTTGGTGTCTGAGGCGCTAGTGCATATTTCACAATGGCTACCAACAGTGGATCCAGACAACAGTATGCTATGGTCGCTGAAGGACGATGATAGACTGACCGGAGATGTGGTGGTTGTAAATGGGGTAGAAAAAAGAATGGATGCTACAATGGAGGAGAAAGTGAATCGCTTTTGTATGTTGCACCATGCCTTTATGGAGACGTAGCTCGCTAAGTACCAGTAAGCTAGGCAAGATCGAGAGGAAGCGCGATTTGAATTTCGACATAGTATGCGCCATTGACCGATTCAATATCCCGAGGGCATGGAGGAGATGCTGCAGTTTATGTCAATGCAATGGTTGCATGGAGCTTTGACCGCACCGTCTCACGAAGGGGCGGAGGTCTCAACCGAGGAGTGAGAATTCTCGAGAGGATGTAGTCCAAAGGTGATGACGTGTTTAGGGTTTGTCATATCTATATTTTATATGCGACAACTAATTGAGTGTTTCAATGTACAGTACAAAGTATATAGTGCAGCGTGGTCAT
Organism: Lygodium microphyllum; assembly: GCF_053477565.2. Classification (NCBI taxonomy): domain Eukaryota; kingdom Viridiplantae; phylum Streptophyta; class Polypodiopsida; order Schizaeales; family Lygodiaceae; genus Lygodium; species Lygodium microphyllum. The sequence goes on from NC_141151.1 coordinate 37,425,335, forward strand.
GCAGAGGGCATTTTCGCGTGGAGCATATTGACAAAATGCGCTCCACAACAGGCTATGATATCATGGCAAGGTTTGAGCAAGAGAGCTGACAACGAGCAATGGATCCAAACACGGTTATAGATGAGATGGAGTATTTTGGAAACTTACAAAGTATTGTTACAGTGGCGTAGCTTCTCCATGATACTATTCGATGTGCAGTGGTTCAAAGTGGTACTTGAAGAAGCTAGAGCAACAGTTCTACGAGGTCCATCTAGATTTCTCGAAAGAAATTTTGAAAAAAAATGGATGGATTTTTGCGATACCTTTATGTTGCCGGCCCATTGCTAACAGGTGCATGAACTCATTTGTTTGTTAATTGTATTACAACATGGTACATGCCACAATAGTTAAATCTCTCTTGTATGTGTTTGTGAATAGGTAATCTTCTATCCAAACCCTCGACAACCTCAATGGTGGTATGTTATACCTTCAACTCCCCGAAGTGCGAGATTATATGATCAAAGCGATGTTTCGATCATAGATGAGGACAATATGCAAATAGAGTTTTTGTCCTAAAAACCAAGGGATGTTGTCCCAGAAGGGTGTGTTGTAGGAAATCAGCCATAGCTTTGTATAAGAAACTCTGAATGGGACAAGTGAGGTGTTGTTACGGAGCCCACAAGATGTACTTTCAGCCCATGTGGATGAGGGGGGGTTGAAAATAGGTCAGGACCAAAATTGTTGCAAAATAGAGGGATGTCCAGAAGTTACTAGTGTGCTATCCAAGATAGTATGGCTGGAGAAAAACAACCATAACTTCCTCTAGGAAACTCCAATCCGGGCAAGTGATGGCCCAGAGCCCTTGAGGTGTACTTTCAGCCCATGTATGGAAAATTGGGCTGAAAATGGATCAGGACCAAAACTGGTGCAAAACAGTTGGCTGTCCAGATGTAGACTGTAGCACAAAATAGGTGCCATGGTTAAGTTCCAGCCAATACGGCCTCCTTAAGGTGTGGAAACTCATCCAAGATAGATGATGGGTGCCAAGAAGCTTCCTTTGTTGGTAGGCATTGCCATTTGATTAGGTATTCATGGATAGAATGGGTGCGGAGTTGTTTTTCACACTGCCCAATGACCACTTCAGGAATATACTAAATAAGGCCCTCCTCATCTATGGGGGGTTAGCTCCTCTACACGATCTTTTGGAGTGCCAATGAAAGGTTTCAATTGGCTCACATGGAAGACATTATGGATCTTAGTAGTGGGAGGGAGTTGGAGACGGTAGGCCAATTCCTTGACCTTCTTAATGATTGTGTAGGGCCCATAGTAACAATGTGCCAACTTGTTGTAAGAACCGTCCTTTAGTGTAGCATAACGGGACTTGGGGACCTTGAGGAGTACCAATTCACCCTCTTGAAAGTCAAGGGGTCTTCGTTTTGCATTAGTATGGAGCTTCATGTGCTCTTAAGCCCTTTTGAGGTTTGGCTTGCATTGTTGAAGTAAAGCTTGCATGCAGTCCAACTCTTCTTTTCCAAGGGAGTCAAGCTTTTCATTGAAGATCACGGTGGGGAGGGGCACCTAATAACCATACAATGCTTCAAAGGGGGAGACTCCAATGCTCGAATGAGTGGATTTGTTGCAAGAAAATTCAGCCAAATGTAGCCATACATCCCAAGAATTTTGCACATCATGACAAAAATGTCGCAAATAAGTCTCAAGCCACTTGTTGGCTCGCTTGGCCTGCCCATCCGTTTGGGGATGATAGGCTCTAGATGGAGCCAATTTGGTCCCCATGGAGCTAAAAATTGTCTGCCAAAACTGACTCATAAATTTGGTGTCCCGATCATGTACTATGACGTGGGGTAAGCCATGCAACTTAAATACATGCTCCATAAACTGAGTGGCAACTTGAGATGGTGTAAACTGAGATTTTGTAGGGATGAAATGGGCTACTTTAGTGAGTCGGTCAACTACCACATAGATGTTATCCCAACCCTTCTTGGTTGTAGGTAAACCAGTGATGAAATCCATGGTAATGTGGGTTCATTTTCCTTCGCGGATAGGCAAGGGATGCAACAATCCACCCAGTTTAAGAGTGCTATCTTTATTTTGTTGACAAGGCACACATCTAGACACTAAGTCTTTAACATCTTGCCATAGGCCTTTCCAATGGAAGCTTTTTGAAATGCGGTCATATGTTTTGAAGACCCCTAAGTGGCCAGCAATCGGTGAAGAATGCATCTCTTCAAGGGTCCTTTGGGTAAAAGGAGAGGCATGGGGAATTACAATATGGCCATGGATCCAAATGAGGCCATTGAGGAGCTGATATTGAGAGTTGCCATCCATAACACCTTGCTGTAATTTCTGAAAAAGAGAGTTGAATTCAGCATCAAGCAAGTAGGTCTCTTTTAAGTATTTGAGCACACAGTGGTCACTTTTCACTTTAAATTTACTGCCATTGGAGCCCCAAGAGGAACACCAAGGAAAAGGGGATTATACTGCAAGAAAATCTATCTTGTAACATCAACAAGATTTTATTTCATTCTTTTGATGACCAAAACAAAGAAAACAGCAAATCTTCACGCGGCATCATAATAAATATCTCCCACAGATTTGATAGAATCAACCATAATCTTCAATATCTTCATAGAATCCATCAATAAAACAAGGAACACAAAAAATACAGAATTTTTGAATGGAAATCAATCACATAGTATTCATCTTCAATGTCTTCATATTTCTCTCTCTCAATCTCTCATATATAGTCACACTGTTTTGATAGAAATTGGCTATCTCTGACTCTCTCTCTCTATAGTACATCATCTCCTTACTACAATACTCTGATAATGACTCTCAATAATTCTTCTTAGGTCATGGATGCACCTCCCAAGAGGTATATCTGATGTGAAGAGGCACTAGAGCCACTACAATGTCTCTTCATAGCTCATTACTGTCACTGTCACTTCAGTCTTCTCTTCAATCTTCAGCAGTTGCTTCTTCCATTTGTTTTAGCTCTTTTGAACTTAGATTCATCCTTTCCAAAAGTTAGGAAATTTTTCCAAAGTCACACGTACATTCTACATAACACTTACAAAAGATCTACAAAACAGTACAGAACAGGAACAGAGCATATACAGAACAGATACAGAGTAGAAACAAAGGCTCTACAGAAGGTTTACAAAGGGTTACAGAAGGTCATCAGAGAACATCAAATCCTCATAACTCATACTAAAACCATTCCAAAATATCAAAAAATATTCAATAAACCTTCAAAATAATTCAAACTCTATCAATCATCAATCCATGCTTCATACAGAAGAAAATCAGAACAAAACAAAAGATATACAAAAGGTATACAGAATCAATCAAAACCTCAACAGAACCTATCAGAACATAACAAAGCTTCATATCTCCACTAAAAATCATCATGAGCTTCCAAAACATAAACAATATCATCCAAAAAACTCTCAAAAACTTCCATTAACAACCATACATCACTCTAAATCCATTAAAAATCAATCATTCAGACCTCAAAAACAACAAAAATCAGTCAAAATTTTAGTCTTTTTCCACTCTCAACATATCCCCACACTTAGAAAGGAAGCGTCCTTGCGACCTAAGGAAAAGAAGAATATAAGTTTATTAAAGAGCTCAATTTTATCTTCTATAGTATCTTCAACAATCTCGCCAAACCACAACCCCAACTTATCACTTGTATCTCTAGAAAAAATACTACTAAAGGAAAACTTCGTTATTCATTAACATATCTGATAATCAATAAAAGTCATAGCAAATTTGTAAAGGATATAAGAGGTTCTTCTTCAGCTTTCCATCATAGGTTTGCTATCCACCATCACCACCAATAGTTAAAAATAGAGCTCTCAAACAAATTATTCAACCAACACAAACTCATCACATAAAATTATTACAACACATACACAAACACTAAACACAAAAGAACCATTTGAATGACACCTCCAAAACATGTCTCATTAAGAAGCACAAAAGATACATCCATGGGTATCAATGAAGATGATCCCTCTTGAAGGCTTGATGATTTCGAAAAAAATCCATGGAGAATGACTCATCCACAAATGTCTTTGGAGGATTTTGAAAGAACTAAAGGCAACACATCCTTTCTAGCAAAACAAGGTATCTACTAGGTAGACAAAGGGCATGAAAATATAGGGCACCCAACTGTTGGGAATCAATGTTCACATTGACATTCATACAAAGCTTTGGAATGGCCTTTTGATCCTTTTGATCGTTATGGCAATGCCTATGCATATATGCTAGATACCAAGCAAAATGAGTTGTGAATCTCACTGAAGGATCTAGAGATTGTGAATATTGGTGAGAAAAATAGAGGTAATTCTGGTATGCTTGACTAGTAGTTGTCCAGTCCCATGGAATTAATGGCTAGTTAATCTATGGTCTTGTGAGAGAATCAGTCGAGCTCTATCCTCTTTTTCTCAGAATCTGCAGATCAAATCTTTCGTATCCACTAACCAACTGAGGGGGTTGAGAAATAGAAGTGGCAGGAGATGGAAGTGGAATAAGTAAAAGAGGATGAAGAGATGGGTAGGCAAAATCATAAAATGAGGAATAAGCTAAGGAAGGAGTGGCTGAAAATTTAAGTGAATCAGTTAGGAAAGGTGTCAATTGATAAGCAGGAAAAGTAGAAGGTATATGGATAGATGGAGAAGGGCATGGTGGAGAAGGGGAAAATAATCAATCTTCAATGAAAGAACAATAGGTAAAGATAGGAATTTGAGGAAAACCCTGAGGTTGGAAAAGGAGAGGTAAGATAGTTGCTGAGTTGGTTTGATAAAGGGAAAGATAAGTATAATAGCAATGGGCCATTTGTTAATAGTACAATAGGCTAGGAACAGAGGGACCTAAAATAGATCATCTATGGTAGGCATCAAAGAAGGATGAATCAAATGGATCGTTCTTGGAAGGATAAGCTAGGAGATCCACCCTCAGTTGGTAAGTGCTCTGCACATAAGTAGAAGCTGTATTGTGATGTTGATTCAGGACCACAAAATCAATCATTGAATGCCATGAAGTGGAAGGACAAGTAGCCACTTTAGAAGAATAGCAATGGAACATGTAATCTATCCTCAACTCCAAATAGTTAACATATAAGACAACTTGCAAGACCACATCCCCCACATACCAAGCTAGATTGACATCACCTGAAATCAACAGAGCACCTCGTAGATACATGTAAGATAGCAACATGGTATCCGTCGTTACAGAATCTTCAAAGACCATAGGGACAACTTCTGTCAGCAAATCAGAAGACCAAGCCCCACTCCAACCATCCTCTGGAAGAGGGATATCCATTGTTGAAAGCTCCATATAGAAGGCCAACTTCTGCAATTGATAATGGACAAAGAAGGAATGGTCTGAAGGAACATACTCTTGAAAGTGCTCAAATTTAGACCATAGAAAATCCATCCTGGATTGCAATATTTCCACTTTATCTTGAAACAACGAACATAATGTGGCCTGTCTCTGGAGAATTGTCAAGTCGTACTGAGATATAGAAGGAATCATAGGAACATTGGGGCTTGGAGGAATGGACCGTGACTGTGTTAGTTGGTCTTGCAACTGCTTAATCTGGGAAGCTTGGGACTCCAATGTATTATGAGCAGTCTACAAAGCTGACAATTTTGTATCTAAAAGAGTCTTAAACTCTTGAGCTTCTTTGGACATTCTCTCTTTCTCTTCCGAAACTCTAGTGACCTCTGACTGAGCTTCTGCTAACTGAATCTTCAAAGAATATATTTCTTCTCTCTGGGTCTCAATCATTTGGGTCTACTGCTCCATCTGCTTAAACAGATAGGCAAGAGTGTCTTTAGCAGAGGCTAACTCTGGGGTTGCCTTATGCAAGTGGTCTTTGGATTGCAGCAATTCTTCATTGAAAGAAGCATATAATTGTTGAACACATGCTGTCACTAAGAGTTCAATAGAACTCTCAACGTCATTACAAAGGAATGGAATGGCATCTCCTGACGCTAAACTGTTCAGTGAAGGAATCGATATTTCCAAAGAACCCTCTCTATGTGCCCTGAATAAATTGTTACATGTGAGGTAGACAGGGAGGTCATCTTCCAAAGATAGCAGGAACTGTGATTGAAGGAAGGACTGAGGGAGTTTTATTTGCCACACGCTTCAAGGGCTTCCGCTGAATGACAAATGAAGGAGGGGAATCAAGATCCTCTATGTCAATAGGTTCTGAATCCTCTGAAGGTGGAGGGGGAGGAACTGGATCAGATGGAGAAGGAGGTAGCACACCCTTCTTAAGGCCGGAGTATGTCAAGAAAGCATATAAATAGGAATCATAAGTGACATTTGTAACATTCCCTCTGGTCACTTTGACAAAATGTTGATCCATCTTCGTAAGCAGGTAAGTACTCTAATCAATGGCAACCCCTTTTAACACCATCCTGGAAGCTGTGAAGAGTTCCTTGGACAAATAGTGAGATGGTGTTTTGGCAGGCATAAACCTGTCTTGGAGAAATTGGCAGACTAACTTCCAAAGAGGATCAGTGGATCATGGAAAAATACACTTCTGAAGTGTTAATCACTTTCTTGACATTCAGAACCTCTTTGGTATGCTTCTGTAATAGCTTGAGAATCTCATCATTGGAGAATAATTGTCTGGCTATAACAAAGGGTTCTCCTTTGTAGGGAAGAGACAAAGCCTTCCCTAACCCTCGGGGTGTCAATAACATGGACGCACCACTAACCAGGCCCGATTTCTTACTATATGATGCAAGAAACTCATCACACAGAGATGGATCATCCGGAATCAATGGGAGTGAAGCAGCCACGAAAGTTGCAAGTCTTGCTTTCGCTACAGGCTCAAAAGCCTATAGGGAAGAATAATCCCTACTAATCAACGGGACATACTGGATAGGAGGAGGAGCATGAGGCGCCATTCAGATGGAAAACACACACACCACAAACACAGACAATCACAAAGAATGCCTGCAAAACAATCAAATAGCTATAAAAAAGAAATCGATCAAAATAAGCACACACTGACGTAACTAACCAATTGACCACCCCAAACAACCCACATCCTAGAAAAAAATGCGGCATGACCTCTACACATATGCAATCGAAAACTTCATGCGATGCAACAAACAGGTACCCAAGACCCCGTATCAGGCAAAAAAGACAAAACTACAAACCGCACCCATAATCGTATCACACAAGCAAACCATAATATCATAAAAACCTAATCAGGACCTAACCATAACTTTGATAAACAATGTCAACTTAAAGGACTGTACGTGCCCGTCTCACAACGAAGCGTATTTATTAAAAAGGGGAAAAAAGTGCAGTGAGGGAAAATGGTTTTAATGAATGGTTCATTTTAAGAAATTATTAACAATGGTTAAAATTTTATTAGGTGATAAACCTTAATAAGAAAATGATGATTCCTTCTTAAAATTTAATTACAATTTATTAGGGTGAAACGGTGCCTTAACGAAATTCGGACTGCGATACCCACACTGGGGTCTCTAAATGCAAATTCATTAATTAAAAATTAATGGTGATGTGGAGCATTTTTTTAACAGCGCGAGCTTTTTTGTGACGGTTGGTTCATTTTTATTAAAAATTAAAGTGTTTTTTTGTGACGACGGGTTGATTTTAAGTTACTAGAAAAATGTGTGTTTAGCGCGAGCGTGCGTGAAAAAGTGGGTGAATAAAGTTCATTTTAACAATTAACTGTGGTTAAGAGATGACCAAAAATAAATAAAGCTCAAAAAATAGATACCTGGTAGGGGTGTGTATGCAAGAGACTGAAGGCACACTCAGTAATCCCAAATGCAAGGAATCCAAATTTTTTTTTAAAAACCACTGTAACTGGGAAAAATAAAGCACCTTAGTGTTTTTTTTTTAAATTTATTATTTGTTGTTGTTTTTTTAAAATCATAGTTTAGGTGTGTTTGTATTTTGTACATTGTTTTATTTTGTTTTTTTATTCTTATTTTTCTCTTTTTTTTAATGATTAAAACGGGATATAGGACACATAAGTATGTTGTGAAGTGTAAGGATAGAATTTCAGCAATCCAACAAGTGTCCACAATGTGTTTGAATTTATCCATGATTTCTCAGCTAATTTTTGGAATTTAAAATGAATTTTCATGAGGTGAGGTATTAAAAGTAGGGTTTTGGCTTCAAATAATACTTTAGCCATTTATGGAAGCATTTTCAATTGAGAAATTTTTGGCAAAAGGGCAAGGGGATTTGTGAAATTTTCTTTAAAAAAATTGGAAATATTTTTGAATTTTTACTACTTTTTAATAAATTTTGCTCATTTTGCATAAATTTTTGAAAGAATTTTGAATTTTTGATTTTTTGGTAATTTATTTTCTTGAAGTCCCACTTTAGAAAATAGTGCAAATGATTTCAGCAATGTTGGAAAATTTTGAGGAATTTTTCTACAATTTATTTGGATTTTAAATGAATTTTAATGAATTTTTGAAGTGTTTTTTGTGTTTTATGTTTATTTGTATGTGTTTTTAGGGTGTTTTGGGTTTTGAAATTAAAAGTCGGTACCCGACCTGCGTGTGAATATCTTAGGATGACTGCGTGTGAACGGCTAACTGCAACACATCACCGCATGGACAAGTCAGAGGTGCGTCCTCGCGCGTGAACGCCCGCTAGCCACACCCGTACACACACGCACACCGAGAGCGGCTGCACGACGTGGGAACAAGGGAGGGAGAGGGGAGTTTGTCGGCGGGTGGAGAGGGTGGTGGGTGGGAAGGGGGGCTAGGGGTTAGGTGGGGGTGGGGTGAGGGGTAACTACAGATAGGTTTGGTGGGGGTGGGTAAAAGAGGCGTTGGGGGGGGTAAATTGGGTGGGGGTGGGTAAAAGAAAGAAGGCAGGCGGGGGGTAGTGGCCAAGGATGTGGGCGGGTAGGAGGTAGTGCCCAAGGGGGTGAAAAGGGCGGGCAAGAAGGGTAGGAGGGGCCCAAAGAAGGGGATGGGCGAGTAGGAGGGTGGGGGGCCCAAAGAGGGGGTGGGAGAGTAGGAGCCGAGGAGGTGGGTGAGTGGAAGGCGTGGGGAGGACAGCGGGAAGGTAGGCCACAGGGGAGGAGGACCGAGGAGGCGAGGAGGTTGGAGGCGAGGAGTACAGGAGGAATTCAAGGAGGTGAGGAGGATGCGAGGAAGGTAGGCCGCACGGAAGGAGGGCCGAGGAGGCGAGGAGGTTGGAGGCGAGGAGGATGGGGGAAGGTAGACTGCAGGGAAGGACGGCCGAGGAGGTGAGGAGATTGGAGGCGTGGGAGGGTGGAAGGTCGAAGGAGGGCCGAAGGAGGAGGTGGAAGGTACGGGACGCGGGCGCAAGGGAAACACAGGTAAGACGGTTTTTTTAAAATTATTTAAATAAATTTAGGTTGTTTTCGTTTTTCTTTTTCTTTTTTGTTTTTTTTCTCTTTTTTTTTTGAATTGCGTGTGTTTATTTTTCTTTTTGTTGTGTTTTTTTTGTTTTTTTTCTGTGCTTTTCCTCCAATTTGTGCTTTTTTTTTCATAAATCAAGATTGTGTTTGTTTTATGTTTTTTCTTTGGGTTGTGTTTTTGTTTTTATTTATTTATTATTTTTTAAATGTGTTTTTTTTGTGGTTGTGTTTTTTTAATATTTTTATTTGTGTTGTGGTGTTTTTATTTTTTAATTGTTATGATTGGGGGGAATTGGAAGGGGTTCTCATGGAAAAAACACAAAAGCACACTTGAAAACACTGGAAAAAATTAATAACTAAAAATCTGGCAGTCGAAAGAGGGGGGGAGAAAAATGGAAAACGTGGAGGAAAGACTGAGAAGATATAGCTATCAAATTCAACTGGAATTCTAATGAAAATAGGGCATGTTCACATGGAAAAATGTGAAAAATAGGCACGAAAAGGGCCCGAAAACCTGCAAAAATTAATAACGGATAAACCGTGCATCGGAATGACAGGGTGTAAAAAGAAAAAATGTCAGGAGGAATCGGTAGGGTAGGGCTAGCACCTCAGATCAGTGTTCCAAAGCAAGAAAGACACGTTCACATGGAAAACTGTCCAATTTACGTAAATTGCTTCAAAAATTAATAACTTTAGAACCAGCTATCGGGACAAGGGTTGGTAAAAAGGAAAAATGGGGAGTTCAAAGGGATGAACATGACTGTAAGGTGGAATGTGATTCTCAGTGAACATAGGGTGTGTTCGAATGAAAAAATCACAAAACAAAGAATAAAGGCAAACGGACAAGGAACAACCCCGGGGACAGGGTGAAATAGAACGGAAGAGTGGGGAAGGGACCCCAACAGGGTAAAATGAAGTCATGGCGTAGATGTATGATCATAGCATCGTATATGCATGGAGGCATGCAACATAGATGCGCAGGGACGCGTCCCCACACGTAAAACCTTAGCAAGAAGGGTAAACCGAACAACAAGGACCTAGTACCACACATCAGACCAACCACAAATGTCCCCACACTTAAGACATGACTGTCACTCAGAAACAAAAGGTGTAGGGTTAGAAAAACTTGGCCCATATTGCCGAGGAGTAATGTTGACTATCGAGGTTGCGTCTCGGATCATTGTCGGGTGCAGAAGGTACCAAGGTGTCTTCACAAATCACGTCCTTCGTGGGAGGGACCATGCGACAACATCCAGGGAGGTAGCTAGTGGAAGGAATCGCAAGAAATTCATCGATGACGAGGGATATTACACTCATCTCACGATTACTCAAATGGAATGAAAGAACAGTCACTCGCTCCATTACTAACATCACTCGAGGTAATATTGATGAAAACCCAGAGCTCACACCCGGTTTAGGAATCGACAAAGGAATGGTACAGAAAGAGTATGCCAAGGTGCACAACTAATGGTGCATTAGTGCGTCCAACCCGTATGGCATAGGTGCAAGGAGAAAGAAGGCCAAGGAGCCTTGTAGTGCAGTGTACAGAACAGAGTGGCGTGTCCTGTGCTAATGGCAGAGACCCATCCCGTGGGTGCATAGGGAAACAGAAACGTACGTGACTCCAATGGTTGTAACATCCCTCAATCCTCACCTCTCAATAATTGCTTGAAGAAACACCAGTCACACTCAGCCCATCCTCTGTCTCATGCTCTGTTGAAAGATACAGAGAGTAGCCCATTCCTGAAACCCATTGATGTAATCCTCGCCGTCACTTGTGCAGAGGTTGTATGCCTTGTGGGCAATTGATGGTGCAACTGTGCATCCCGCCCTGTGCCGGCATACAGTGCAAGAAGGAAGGCCAGGGAGCCTTATGATGTAGTGCACAGGAACAAATCGTGCATTGTGCATTGAAAGGCCCATCCCGTGCATGCAACACTATGTTCACACATCTCACCTCTCATTTGATTTGAAGGGAAAGACTGATCACTCACCCCACCCTCTATCTCATCCTCACTGATAGATACAGAGGGCAGCCCACACTCACATCCCCATCTTGTTAGGATGAAAGCTCACATCACTCAAAGAGTTGGTGATGAAGATCATGTCGGCTATTATCATCAAGAGCTTGAAGATGAGGCGTACCCAGGGAGGCAGCCAACAAGTCTCGTACTTCAATGATTTGTAAGAAGGGTTGTTTGTTAAGAAGGGCAGACACATTGATATTGCAGAGACAGCGCACCAAGGGAGGTGGCTTCAAATTACTTGCTGGAAAGGTACTGCTGATGAATCAGCTATCCTGAACTGTGGGGTGTTTCCACCTTTTCCACAGTCAGTTTCCCGCCCACGGGTGTTTCCAACTTTTCTTGGAATGAGGCCTGTTATGACAGGGAATTTCTTCCTTTTCTCCCATAACAGTTTTTTTGTTTTTTCTTTTCTTTTTCTTCTCTTTTTCTATATTTTTTTCCTTTTTTTTTCGTTAAGAAAGAGAATGATAGAAATACCATGTATCAGGACCAACCTCGCCACCGTTGTTGGATTAGATAAGAAGAGAACAAGGTCGGGTTGAGATGTATCTGTGAGCGGCTAGCAGAACGAGACCGCCTCATGAAGAGAATCATAAGGGCTATCAGAAGCATGATGATAAGGACAGTGCGACGCCCAAAAGGGGGAGGGTAGGTCGACTGTGATTGTCAAGATCCCCAGGGAGGGAAATACTTCTTCAGACAATAGCCATTGATCAGGAAAGGATCATCAGAGGCATCAATGGTCTATACTTGAACAGAGCCATTAGGATTGACAGAGCAAGTACCTTGTACGGGCCCATCCACCATTGTTCAAGCTTGCTAGGAAACTTGCCAAATCTCGAATCATAGGCTAGGACAATATCACCTTCTTTGAAATCCTTGTGCTTGATGAAACTGTCATGATAGGCCTTGCGTCACGCTTGAGTGGTTTCCATGCACTGCAGGGCCATCCACCGTATTTCATCTAAACATTCCAAGTGCAAGAGGCAGCATTGGAGCGACTCATCATCTCCCAAGCATTCTTTAACTGCCACTCGCAAAGAGGGAAATTCCAGCTCAACATGGAAGACGGCTTCTGTACCATACACTAGATGAAAAGGGGTCTGTCATGTAGCTGCCTTATGGGAGGTTCTGTATGCCCAAAGGGCCTCTGTAAGTCGATTGTCCTAGTCGTGATGATGTGGGGCAATCATTCTTATCAGAATCGAGCAATGGATGCAATTGGTAACTTCAACTTGGCCATTGGCTCTAAGATAATAGGGAGTGGACTTGCGATGGCGGATCTTATACAGCTCTGTTAGCTCCTCCATGATTTTGTTAAGGAAATGAGTACCTTTGTCACTTACCAGCTCAAGGGGATTGCCAAAACGGGTGATAATACTCTCGTACATGAACAGGGCTATGTTGTTACCATCATCCCGCTTCAGGGCTTTAGCTTCACACCACTTTGTGACATAATCCATACATACTAAAGTGTATCTATTCTGCTTCAGTCTGGTGGGTGGATCAATGGGATCCACAAAATCAATCCCCCACTTCTCGAATGGCTTTATGTGGCTCTGAGGGCTTTGGATTTTATTGACAAGGGGGCATCATCATCATCTTTTCTCTGGACTGAATGGTCAGGGCGATAGGAGCCACTGGTGAACTTAATTTTTATGCTTTTAATCCATTACTTATGCAAATTCTACATACTTTGTGGTCCATTGGTCAACCCAAATGGAACCATGGTCATTCAATCCAGCACCCTGAGATCTTCGGCCTCTAAGATCTCTGTATGGATATCAATAAGATCATCTATTAGAGGAAATTCTTCATCTGCACTTTCATAACCTACTTCGTTTTCTTCCTCATCATTTTCATCCTCTTCCTCTAGAGGCTCTGTCTCTGCTTCTGTAGGGGCTCTGTAGGAGAAGAACAGATCTTTTGCCTCTACGTCCGCTTCTCCTTTTGTTACAGTCACTGTCTCCGTGACTATCTCTGGTTCTATCTCTGCTATGTATCTGCCCCGTCTCTGTTCTGTCTCTATTATTGTCTCTGCGTTTGCCATATAACAGGGGGAACAATACATCCATGCTTCTATTTCACTGTCAGAGGTGATTTCAGAATTTAATTCTAGTTGAGGTAGGAGGTAATCTCCCATGGACAAAGACTTTGCTTCCCTTGGCAATTGGCTTATAGTGCCCACTGTTAGGTGTGCCTCTGTTTTCTTGGGAAAGATCTGTTTAATAGCCTCTTCATCTCCTGATGTACCATCTATTACCTCATTGGAGGAGTCAATTATGACTTCAATGGATGTGGATCCATTGCCTTTTTGTGATCCATATAACTTCAACACCACTTTGTTGGGTCCTCTGCCTAGGGTTAGGGTTCCTTTGAACAAGTCTGTCCTGGCTCTTACTTCAAAAAGCCAAGATATTCCCAGTAGCAAAGGGTATGAGGTCCCATAAGAATTTGGTTTGACCACCAAATATGTTAGTCAATAGTCTCTTCCTGCAAGGGTTTTTTTTACATATGGGAAGATGCCCAACGGTTTAATTCTACTTTGGTCTGCCAATCTGATAAGCCACTGTGTAGGTTGAATTCCTTGCAACCCTAAGTCCTTCATTGTCACATCCGTCATTATTTTTACTGATGAGCCTCCATCAATCAATGCATCTAAAATAAAGCATCCTTCTATCCATACACTAATATCTGGGGTTCTAGGATCTAAGAAGGCGTTAGCAACATTTACTTCCTTTACAAGATCTGGGGCCTTATTGGTCTTGGTCACTATTGAAGGAACAATCCTTAATAACCATCTTCTTGTCAAGATGCTTTTGAATTTCTTTCGGTAGCTATGAGACAACATCAGTAACTGTCGGAATGCTAAGTTTGGTTTAAGAGTGTCTAGGTCTTTTACCAAGTCATAATCTTTGATAGGATCCACATGCTTCTCCAACCTGCTGGGGAATTGGGCTACACCCATTTTCATCTTTCATTTTTCTTCCAACAACGGTAGTATCGAAACTTCCTCTATTTCTGGAAGTGCTTCTGTCTCATCTATCTCCTAGACCTCTGGTCCTATTTTTGGGACTGTCTCTATAACTCTCTGTGGCACTACAGTGCTCTGTACTGCACTGTTCTGTCCTGTACTGCTCTGTCCCTCGGTTGATAGGTTGAACTTCATAGTCTTGGCAGGAGAATTATTTTTGTTCTAAACAACTGGTTCCTTCTTCTTGGTGTGCGTGAAAACGGCAACTTCCAACTCTACCAAATTAGAGGCAGGCTCGTGTACCTTCTGTTAGCTATCATTGCCATTGGCCTTTACATGGGATGAACTTGGACAATCCTTTGCAGTGTGGCCTTCACCTTTGCATCAGCTGCATAAGGGCTTGTAATCCACAGATCGTCTAGGGTTTGGACAATTCGGGGAGATATGACCCTTTTCTCCACACCTGTAACATTCCACTCTGATCTCTGACCACCGCCAGAGTGTCGTCCCTCTATAACTTTGAGAGGGAAACCTCCTTGGCCCGAAATTAGGACCAAACTCCCTAGGCTTTGGTCCAATATCCTGTGTTGTCATTTTGGATTCTAGCAAGTTGAATCTTGCATTTTCATCCTTCTGTCTTCGTTCATGCATCTCTTTCAGAGAGCAAATATCCTCTGTATAGTTCTTCCACAAACAATAGGAACAGAAGGCTCCAGGAATGGTTGGTTTTTGCATACATTCAGTGGCTAAATGTCCCGCTTGATGACACTTTTTGCACCATGTATTAGAGCACATCACATCTCTTCTAGCTCCCGTAGGGGTGGATATATTGGTGGTATTCACCTTCAACGTCTGTAGCTCCTCTGTAATCACATCCATAAGCTCTTTCTTGATACTTGCAACTGAGTTAGATAAGTAGTCCTTCAAATTTTCACCTCCTGAAGTACTTGTAGTAGGGTTTTGGGAAGCTTCTGTAATTACTGCTTACACTAGTTGGGTCGATCTAGAGGGTCCTCAGTTCTGATTCTGATTCAAAGCTCTTGTTGAGACTTGGGGTTGTTGATTCCAGTTGGTAGGATTACACTGTTGTTGAGTTGCCATTGGAGGAATTGTTTGAGGCCAGGACGAATCTGACTAGGAAGGGGACCTTGAGTTGCCATGGGGACTTCTATAAATAGTGCTTTTAGGGTGTCAAAGGAGGCTTCTGCTGCAAACTCGTTCTCAGTTTTGATTTTTACCTTCTCTCTTCTCATGTATCTTTGGACTCGTTCTAACGCTTGCCTCTTGGTTGCATCATTCATCAAGGGGTTGGCTCCAACCAGTTGGTCTGTAGTCAATAGGATAGTATCAAAGAGGGCTTCAGTCTCTGGGGGATTCTCTGGCCAACATCTCTTCTACTTCCTTCTTTTCAACATCTCTAAATTCGGCTTTCAAACCACTACAGAGGGGGACATTTTCTGTTCTGAAAGTATCAAAACTCATTCTTCTTAGGATCGTTGTTGTGCCATCATAATAATGCCAGCTTCAAAGGATTTCAACAGTGTATGTTGTGAAAAACACTCAGTCTACCAACTTCCAGTGGGTTGCTAATTGGACAATTGTCAGTGCACCAAGCATCCCACGTATCTTACCGTTGAGCATCTACAAACAAATTCCAACTCTTTTCCTTCTTGTTTTCGTGAACTTCCACAGACCACGACTCCTGAAGCTTCTTCACGATCTCCCACTTTATGATGTCTAGAAACTTCTCAATGAATGCTAAATCTTCCATGGATGGTCATTCTTTCTGCTTCTGCTCTTCAAATTTTTCCCAAACAATTTGCCACCAAGATGCAAGTTTCTGCCGCTTCAACAGGAAGAGGAAACAGTCCACCGCATAGAGCTTGCATCATGATGGTAATATGTTTCCGCCATTGTGGGATGAACTTCTTGTGGAAAGTGGCTTTGATAATGAGAATCTCCAACTCTTCAGTGGAAGAATGAACTTTGCAAACATCCATTGAATTCTCCTCTTCTTGGCAATGCCATTTTCTTCATTTTCAGCCTCTTCTGATGCTTGTTAATGGCAAGATTCCCCAACTTCGCACCAAAAACATGGAGCCCCAAGAGGAACACCACAAGGAAAAGGGGATTCTACTGCAAGAAAATCTATCTTGTAACATCAACAAGCTTTTATTTCATTCTTTTGATGACCAAAACAAAGAAAACAGCAAATCTTCACGTAGCCTCATAGTAAATATCTCCCACGGATTTGATAGGATCAACCATAATCTTCAACATCTTCATAGAATCCATCAATAGAATAAGGAACAAAATAATACACCACTTTATAGTATTCATCTTCAATGTCTTCATAGTTCTCTCTCTCAATCTCTCATATACAGTTACACTGTTTTGATAGAAATTGGCTATCTTTGGCTCTCTCTCTCTCTCTCTATAGTACATCATCTCCTCACTACAATACTATAATAATGACTCTCAATAATCCTTCTTAGGCCATGGATGCACCTCCTAAGAGGTATATTTGATGTGAAGAGGCACCATAGCCACTACAGTGTCTCTTCATAGCTCACTACTATCACTATCACTTCAGTCTTCTCTTCAATCTTCAGCAGCAGCAGCTTCTTCCATTTGTTTTAGCTCTTTTGTACTTAGATTCATCCCTTCCAAAAGTTAGGAAAATTTTCCAAAGTCACATATAAATTCTACAGAACACTTACAGAAGATCTACATAACAGTACAGAACAGGAACAGAGCAGATACAGAACAGATATAAAGCAGAGAGACAGAGGCTCTACAAAAGGTTTACAGAGGGTTTTAGAAGGTCATCCGAGAACATCAAGTCCTCATAACTCATACTAAAACCATTCCAAACTATCAAAAACTATTCAATAAACCTTCAAAGGATTTCAAACTCCATCAATCATCAATCCATGCTTCATACAGAAGAAAATCAAAACAAAACAGAAGCTATACATAAGGTATACATAACCAATCAGAACCTCAACATAACCTATCAGAACATAACATAGTTTCATATCTTCGCTAAAAATCATCACGAGCTTCCAAAAAATAATCAATATCATCCAAAAAACTCTCAAACACTTCCATTAACAACCATACATCACTCTAAATCCATTAAAAATCAATCATTGAGACCTCAAAAACAACAAAAATTAGTCAACAATTCAATCTTTTTCCACTCTCAATAGCCATACAAGTAGTGATGCCACTTTTTAATAGCATGAATGAGTGCGAACATCTCCTGATCATAGACATGCATTTCTCTCTCTTTATTATCCAATTTTCAGCTCTCAAATGCTATTACAACATGTTCTTGCAGCAAGAGTATTGCACCAATACCCCGTCCACTAGCATCACACTGGATGGTAAAATCCTTTGAAAAGTTGGGGCATACGAGGATAGGGGCTGAAGTGAGCAAGTCTTTCAGTTGCTAAAAATTGCAATCAGCCAAATCATCCCATAAGAAAGCCTCTTTTTTCATCCTGTTAGTTAATGGTGTTGCAATTGTGGCATAATGGCGAATCATCCCATAAGAAAACCACACAAGGAGGTAGTGGTAGTGGGGGTGGGCCAATCTCAGACACACTGCACTTTCTTAGGGTCAGCTTGGATGGCTTTTTCACTAGCAATGTGTCCCAAGTACTCAACCTCTATTTGCATGAAGACACATTTACTTTCCTTGGCAAATAATCGGTGCTCTCTTAGTATATCAAAAATTTGTCCGACATGCTTCAAATGATCATACAATGACTTGCTGTAAATGAGTATATCATCAAAGAATACCAACACAAAATGGAAAAGCCATGGCTACAATATTTTGTTCATTAGGCTCTGAAACATGGTGGGTGCATTAGTGAGGCCAAATGGCATGACAAGAAAATGGTACAAGCCACGGTCAGTCCAAAAGGCTATTTTAACTTTATCACCCACTCTCATTCTGATTTGGTGGTAGCCGGATTGCAAGTCAATCTTGGTGAAGTAGCATGCTCCCTTGAGCTCATCAAGCAAGTCATCAATTCGAGGGATGGGGTATCTATTTTTAACGGTGATATTATTGAGATCACGGTAGTCAATGCACAACCGGAAGGATCCGTCCTTTTTCTTAACCAATAGAACTGGGGAGGCATAAAGGGAAGAGCTAGGCTCTATGAATCCCATTTCAGTGAGCTCCTTGACTTGCTTAGCTACTTTCTCTCTCTCATATTTAGAGAGCCGATATGGGGGTTTATTGATGGGCTTGGCATGGGGCTCCAAGTCAATTGGGTGTGCTTTTATTGATGGGCTTTTAGTGATCTCTGAGGTGGGAGAGTAGTGGGGGGATTGAAATAGGTCCTCATATTCAGCCAAAAGTGCTTTTAGTACTACATTTTGCTTCCCCAAGGTGTGCTGGTCATCATTATCCTTATGCAAATGCAAGACAAAGATCTGGGAGCATTTCTTGAATTCCTTTTTGAGTTGTCTTGTTGTTATAAGCTGAAAATCTGCAATTTCTTTGATGCCCTCCAAATATACAAGCTTTCCATGCATTACAAACTCCATATACAACTAAGAGAAGTCCATAGAGATTTTTCCCAACTGCTACAGCCAATCACAACCTAAAACAACATCCATGGGGCCCATATCAAGGGTAATTAAGTCCACCTTTGCTGTATAATTTTTGGCTAGCATGAGAGACACTTGTGTACATACATGGGAGCTTATTTTCTCACTTCCATTGGCCACTTGAACCCTAAGAGGTTGCTGTAATTTAGTAGGAACACATGTCAAACGGCCAAGAGTCAATTTATTCACAAAACTGTGTGTGCTGCCACTATCTATGAGAATGTATACATTCTTGCCATCAATGTTACCATGTATCCATAGGGTGTTTAGGCTCCTAGAGCCAGTCCATGCATCCATGGAGATTGAACAAGCTGATATAGTGGTAAATGTGGGGTGCAAAGGGTCATTCCCAAGCATGTCATCCATGGGGCAGCCACCGGGGTCAAAAGGGAACCCATCCAATGAGTTATAAAACTGGTCAGTGTCAAGATCCTCTTCATATTTAGCATTTTTAGCAAGTATCATCATGGGAGAGTTGTCATGTAAGTCCTCTTCCAACTTGTCACTATCTTCTAGTGCATACATGCTATTAAACTTGACAATGGCATTCTTAAAGGGGCATTTGGATGCATGATCAGTCGTGTACTTATCCCCACATTTAAAGCATAAGCCTTTATCCTTGTGATCCTTGACAACCTCGGGAGGAATGAATTTTTGACCATTAGGACTGAAGCCATTCCGTGTCTTATTTTTAGTATACTTTGGGTCACTTTTGGAGGGGGGTGCTGTCCCAAAGCTACCATATTTCCTTTCAGCATTAAAAGTGGGGTAAGTGGGGATTTTGGGGCTACCATTCCCTGCATTGTTGCTACGATAATTACTAGCACATGGGGGTTGCCTAATAGGGTATCTTTGCTGTCCTGCAATGGGTTGCATGCCCTCATTGCGAGGGTATTTCCGACCATATCGTTCAGCCAATTCTATGGCTGCAAACAAGGTGGCTAGCTTTTGAGCCATTACATCAATTGAAAGATGCACATCTTGCCCATAAATGTATTTATGCAATTTGGCCTCATCATTGATGGCCTCAACATACATGGATAGGTTCATAAACTGGTTGGTATATTCCCTCACAGTGAGATTTCGCTGATCAAACTGATACCATTGCCTAGCCAAACGTTCTTTCTCTACCGGGGGGACAAAAACTTGGATCATATGCATCTTGAAATCTTTCCAATCATGAAACTGCTAATTTTCTCTTTGAATAAATCTCCACCATGTGTGGGCAAAACCTTCTAGATGAAGGGAGGCAAAAATAATATTTGCCTCATCGGTACGGGGGTAGATGAGAAAATAGGCTTCCAATTTAGAGGTCCATTCCTCTAATTCAACAGGGGATGAGGACTGCCCATTAAACTTAGTAAACACAATCTTGTCACGCAGCTCATTTGGGCCTTGCTGTCCATGTATGCCATGTGCTACATGCTGCCCATGTATGTTTTGCTGCCCATACATGCCTTGTTGTCCAAACCCTGGCTGTCCAAAATTTCCATGGGGGCCATGTTGTCCATGCATTACATGAGGACCAAACTGCACATTAGGACCTTGCTGTCCAAAATGACCATGCTGCCCAAAACTGCCATGTGCATGCTGCCCATGTACCCCTTGCATTCCATGCTACCCAAAACTTGCATTAGGCCCTTGCTGACCATTCCCATGAGTGTGCATATAGCTTCCATTAATACGGGGGAGTTGTGGTCCCAAGGATTGGCTTGAAGGATCTGTAATGGGGGAGGGAAGGATGGGTTCATCATGTCAAGTGGAGGGCTCACCTATCTCATAAGTGCTATGGGGAATGCCATGGGTGCCACCAAAATGTTGTGGGCTACGCCCGGTGTCGTAGAGTTCACGCAAGGGCTGCAGAACACGGGGTTCAAGATACAGCAATGGAAGAGACTCACAAGAAGAAAATTGAATTGCTGATGCCAAAGTACATTATCTTTCTTGTCAAGTGAGTTACATGAAGCTCATGTCCAGAAAATTCTGAACACATTCAGTTTTACATACAGATGCTTGAATTCAGTTTTTCCATTGGCACTTGATAAATTCTGCTGAGAAATAGTGTCTGTGAACAAATTTTCAGGAATCCTACTGCTTAAGACTCCAAACTTCTTGATTCTCAGGGTAGATTGGAAGCAGGCTCTGCACAAACAGATAACTTAATAGTTTGAAAGACTCCTCAACCGCTGCTCTAATGTGTGTAGATCCATTCATGCATTTCATGATTACAAGAGAGAATTTTATAGATTGATCCAGAGAATGCTGATGGTTTTCTTCAAAGGTTATCTTAACAGTGAGAGCAAGAATAGCAGCACATCTTAGAAGAAAATGGTCCTGAATTTCAGGGGATGGCAAAGCCCATTTCAATAAATTTCTCCATAACTCAAAATTCTCACAAGCAGCAACCTGTTCCAATGAAGTTCAGAGGCAAAAGATAGTTCTGATTACAGGTGATTCTCTCTGGCTCTGGACTTCAACTTCCCGTTTGTTACATAGCAGCACATCTGGAAATCTCCATAGTCTCTATTTCTTGCACAAGTCTTTCCATGGTTAACATTGAGTTACTGATGTTCAGCGTCTTCATCTCGTCCCATTGGGCAAGGAAGTAGAAAACCTGTTTTTGTCAAAACAACTTGTTTCCTTCTCCACATTTAGAGTCCATGTCTTTTTCCTGTCAAACTATCTCTGCGCACGCTCAATTTTCACTTTCTCGAAGCCAGGCGACAGATCTAATACGAATCAATATTTAGGTCGAAAGATATTGAAACTAGGAGTGGAAGACTGTGATGCCAGTCAGCCTTAAAAACTCATTTTTGATGTGCTACTGCGTTTCTGCTTCTGTTTCAATTCCACGCACCACATGTTGCAGTAATTGTCATACTTCGTCACCCTGTAGCTCTCACATACTCTCTTGTCAGCTATTCTCAAGCTCCGATTCCTTCGAACTGATCAGCGTCTTCCCCTTTTGGAGCTAGCAATGATGCCGACCGATCCATCACAAGATTCGTTGGTGGACAAACACCCTCAATATCCATAGCGCGGGCCCTGGCCATCACAAGACAAGGGCCGCCTCGTGTCTATGGTGGTGGCAAATCTTTTACGGCGTGGTACTCAGTATTTATCTTGCAAGCTTTTCGAATTCTCAAACTCTCGAGATTTGGGGGTGGGTGCTCGGCATGTCAACTTGCAAAGAGGTCGAAGGTTCGTATGAGAGACTTGATGCTGAGCTTCTTAATGGACTGCGGCTCCCCCCGACTGGACGAGAGTAGTAGTCGCAGGCATTTTGCCGAGCTCCTCTCTCTATCTCTCGCTCCCTTTAGATTCCTCCCCCTTCTCCTTTCATCCCCAATTAGCATTGCCCCTTCCTTCCTTTTCGTCACACGCTCCTCTTTTCCCTCCCTTCTTAGCATTTGAAATCCCTCATTAGCAACACTGTCGTCAAGTCTCTTTGCCAATAATGGCATGAAAATCTCTCACCAGCATTGGATAAGGGTGAGATCCAGTTACGGACCTTAAAATATAGTGTGTAGTCTCTTCATTTGTAACCAAGTATCTTATTGCTTCTGATGCCACATCTTTCAACGTACCTGTACCAAATTGGACAGCACGTACCTCAACTCCAAAAAGTCTCATTCTGAATACTTTAAGAGCCTGTCGTTCCATATCTTTGGCGCCCATGTAAACAACACATTGTAACCCAAAACAAGCACACACTGTAACAGTGATAACTCCATGCTTCTCATAGCACATTTCAATGCTTAGCCTCCTTCTTTCCAACTCCTGGATGTGGAGGGTTGTTATCATTAGGTATTTTTGATGTAGCTGGAGAAGGAGAAGACAAAGTCCTAACATGTTCACCAGCATCAATTGTGCTTTCCACTCAACCTTGCTCAACATAGGCTGAAAGCATCTCATCATATTCGCCACTTTTGTCTCCAACTCCTCCCCACTATACTCATACGCATTAAATAAATGTAATCACAACAACTAAGTATGTACAAAGTACCAAATCCCATGCACAACTTTTGGGTGGTTTACACACCTCGAATGCGCAGCAATACGACACCGGTCTCCAAGGGGGGAGGGCGGTTGGCCTCACGGGGAGGGGCATTCTCCTTGGGTCGATCCGAGGGGGGTGCAATGGCGGGGATGAGGGCACCCATGTGCTCGATGAGTAAGTCCATCTTGGCCATCATCTCAGAATGACGGTAATCTTGGCGGGTTTCTCTCTCCCTATGGCGTTGTTCCATCTGTCGATGTCGTTCAGCATGACGGGTCTCATGTTGGCATAGGGTATGGTTGAGCATAGAGAAGCGGTCCATCTCGGGGGCACCCTCTTCAAACATTTCTTCATGATCCTCTTGGGATGAGCTAGGATTATTCATTGAGGCATGGGAGTCCCTTATTTCACGCTGGAAGTCCTCTTGGGCCTTTGCTTTACCCTTGTGCCCTGCCATCCCAAGTGCAGTCCACCATACCCCTTGTTACAGAAATGAAAATATCTTGAGCTAGGAAGCTCCAATCACCAAAATTTTTTATTCAAATTAAAGCTCTTGATCCCCTCTACAAGGCTATGTAAAAATATATCTGATAGTAAATGATTAGGGCTTTTCTGTAATTGATTTTTGTGGGCTAACTGTGTAGGACTGTTGCTTGTCCCACAGTACCTCTGAGCACAAAATTGAGCTTATCTCCCAAACCATAGGGCAGAATGGGGAAATTTTTGGTTCAGATTGAAGGGGGGGATGCCCTCTTCAAATGGAGCTATGGGGCCTGCACTCACTCACACAGGAAGGCTTTGTTGTAATTGACTTTTGTGGGCTGACCACAAAATTGAGTGTATCTCCCAAACCGTAGGGGGGAATGGGGAGATTTTTGGTTCAGATCAAAGGGAGGGATGCCCTCTTTGAATCAAGCTATGGGCCCACACTCAGTCACACAAGAAGGCTTTGCTGTAATTAACTTTTGTAGGCTGATTGTGTGGGACTGGCTGTCTGCAATACCCTGTAAGGACTCCTTCAAAGAGCATACCTTATCCCAATGGTGAGGTGCTTATTCCAAGACATCCAGGGCCTCAACGGTGGTTCTCAATGCCATATAGAGCCATACATCATTGCATCCATAGTTCTCTTGTTGAGACCATTTTCATGACTGCATACCTTGCCCTTCCTACATGCATCCACCATACATTCCCAAGTGATACATGACATTACCAATGCATGTAGAGGGTTGTAGACTTAAATGATCAGGGCTCTAGCTATTCATTCAAGTGTACCTACACCTGCAAGAACCTTTGGGCTTCGGATCATTGAGAGGTGGGAAAAGTTCCCCCCGGGTCGGGTTGTGCACCCCTTCAGGGTCTTTGACGGCAAGGGGGGAGGTCACCCCTCTTTTGTCTTGCCACTTCGCCTTGGCATCGGGATTTTCCTCACTCCAAATATACATGGCAGACATTTATTATTAAGCAACCAGCATGATATGTATTTACAAATTGAGGATTGGGCCTTTCATGATATGCATGATCAATAAGGAAATGGGATGGGGAAAGGGGTTACCTAAGGATTAGAGTAAAATCTTGATCAATGGGAAAGAAATTTAAAGATCATCCAGCCATGCATGCATTTCAAGGGTGTGGACTGGGGATGGGAATCCAATTGGCACTCTAAACCCAAGAATTTCCTCCATCTCTCTTATCAAGTGGCTGAGCTCAACAATTGGATGTAAAAGAGAGAGGAAGAATTGATTGACATACCTTGTTCAAGCCCGGGGAAGAGTTATTGGCTGCCTTCTTCAAGAACTTTGTTGTTGCCCTTCTTCTTGCAGCCCGTGGTTGTATGGGGGCCTTCAATGTCATATATCCTCACTTATTGAAGCTTGTGACTGCTCCCAAGGCTCCTAGGGTAAGAAAATTGAAGGGGCTTCAGTGTGCCCTGAGCTGGGATGAAGGTTTCATGGCTACCATGGCTGCTGCCCACAGTAGGGTTTGAGGTATTATTAAGGATTAATAGGGGGCTCAATACCCGTACTCAAGTCTTCCCAGGAGTGTGCCAAGGCTGAGGGATGAAGCAGGGAAGGCTAGAGCTGAGTTGGAGCTGGAGGAGTGAGCCAGACCACTCAGCGCAAAATGCACTACGTTTTTCGAGCTGCTCCTTGGAGGCTCCAGGTAGGTCAGGTAGGGCTCAAGGCTACTCTAGATGCCGAGCAAGGTGAGAGGGAAGCTCTGGGACAAGTCATTCCAGCTGAGGAAGAGGGAGAAGTAAGAATTCTGCAGTTCTTGGGGTTGAAAGTTCCATGGCAGCTTGAAGGAAGAAGGAGAGAGAAAGTTCTCTTGAAAAAGTAACTGTGCTTTTGGGCTTCTCTAACTTTGCTACACTCCTTTTGCCCAAAGCTTGTGAAGGTGAAAAGAGAGATTCTTGATAATTCTGTGATGCCTCAAAATACCCTCTTACACCTTATATACCTCAATGTGACTGGTATGTTCCCATGCCATGTTCCTGTGATCCCCGCTCATTACAGTGAGATTGTTTGAAAATTTGCAAGATGTATGATCAAAATATGGAAGATTTTATGGCCGAATGTGATTTATCGGAACCAATGGTGGAGCAAAAATTGGACCTAATTATGATGCAGCTTCAAGAGGAACGAAGAGCACATCAAAATTTGCAAGCTCAACTGGCTACTCTTCAACGACCCATTGTCGATCAAGATGGACCGCAACCCTAAGATGTTATACGACATACAATCGATGAAAGACTCAAAGCACAATCTATCATGAAAGAAGTCAAGATAAGTAAAATAAATTTCAAATTCTATAATTTTAATGGGCTACATGATAGAAAAATTATTCTCACTTTTATGAGTCAGTTTGATGATTATTTCAATGAAGAACAATATGCCAAAAAAGACAAACTCAAGTGTGTCGCTAGCCATCTAGTGGACAGAGTATCGTAATGGTGGACTGTTATTCGTAAAAATATTGATTGTCCTACTACTTGAGAGGTTTTTCAAAAGAAATTTTTGCAAAATTTTCTTCCATCTCAATTCCATGAAAAAGCAATCAAATAGTGGGATCTTCTGCAACAAAGAGATCGTGAGCCTATTTTGCAATACATTGAGCGTTTCTGAAACGCCTTATTGCAACTTCGAATGCTTGAAGACATACCTAAGGTGATCCACAAGTGTAATTTTATGTCTAGTCTGCTTGGTTATTTCTATGCCGAGGTGAACATGTTCAAGCCAACGACTTTGGAAGATGCAATATCTTTAGCCCATGATGCTGAATACAAAATTCGTGGAGGAGAGAAGCAAACACAAAAATTTCCAACTAAAGGTAACTTCAGTACAATACAATTCAATTCTAACTTTCGAAGATTCAATCAAAATCACTTTGTTTCATCTTCTTTCCATAAATCCTAAACACAACCCCCTTCTTTACCATCAAACAGAAATTCAAATCTTAAGCCATCTTTTCCGTCAAATCCCAACATCCCTAAACTTCCAACCATTACCAATAATGTTTCCAAAGCCAAGCCTATAGTCTGTTACAAGCTCCACCAACCTAGACATCTAGCAGTGAATTGTCAATCCAAAAAGCCAACTGTTCACATCAACTACTTGGGAGCGACTGAAGATGAAGACCATGAAGAAATGCCAAATTTCACAAAAGACGATGATGATATCAGTACTACTTCAAATACTTTACCATGTATGCCAAATCCTCATTCATTATTAACGATGAAATATCTTGTTTATGGTAAATAAATGATTGTTTTACATGACGATGAAAGCACACACGATTTTATTTCTGCAAAGTTGGTCAAAGAATTGAATTTACATACTGTTCTAACTCATTATCACATAAATGCTACATTCTTAGGTATTGGATATAATGGTACACAAGAAGTTCATGATTTAAAAATTAAAATTGGTGAATATGTTGAGCACATAAATTTCTTGGTTGTGCCTTTGCAATCTAGTGACATTATGTTAGGAATACCTTGGCATCATAAATATAATCCCGATATAGATTATTCCATGCATTCAATGAAGATTCATTCTAATGGGAAACACATCACATTACATAGTACACACACTTTAGATAATTTTCCATTGCTCAGTCACACATAGGCTAAACGTGCA
Source organism: Lygodium microphyllum (assembly GCF_053477565.2). Lineage (NCBI taxonomy): Eukaryota > Viridiplantae > Streptophyta > Polypodiopsida > Schizaeales > Lygodiaceae > Lygodium > Lygodium microphyllum. Next base: position 37,452,504 of record NC_141151.1, read on the forward strand.
TTAAGAAATGGTAGCAAATCATACTAAATGAAATTGAAGCTAAGGAAAATCAGATGCATCCTAGGCACACACAATTTCTTTCACAATTTAAAGATTGTTTTGCTGCTGACTTACCACCTACACGTCCTGAAGATCATAAAATAGACTTAATTATTGGTTCTCAAACACCATGTAAAGTACCTTATAGACACAATCAAATTGAACAAAAATAAATCCAAGTCCAAGTTGAAGAATTGTTAACTCAAGGACTCATTAGGCCCAGTAGTTCTCCTTTTGGTGCATGTGTTAAGAATAGATATCCGATACCTAGGGTAGACAACCTCATGGATAAACTACAAGGAGCCACAATATTTAGCAATATAGATCTTAAATCTAGATATCATCAAGTATGACTAGATACACCTAATATTTTCAAAAGTACATTTAGAACTCAATTTGGTCATTATGAATTCCTTGTTATGCCTTTGGTTTGACTAATGCACTAGCCACATTCATTCGTATGATGAATTGCATATTTTTGAAGCATCAGCATTGTGTAATTGTTTTCTTTGATGACATATTGGTTTTCAGTAAGAATAAGAATGAGCATTATGAACATTTATCTTTGGTTTTCAAATTATTGAAAGAGAATCAATTAGATGCTCACCTTGAAAAGAGTGAATTTTTCCAAACCCACATTGAATACTTAGGACATATTGTTTCTTCTAATGATATTCAAGTTGATCCTAAAAAGTTAGAAGCAATTTTGAATTGGCGAATCCTTAAAAATATGCATGAATTATATTCTTTCTTAGGTCTTGCTAGCTTTTACAGAAAATTTGTGAGAAATTTTTCATTGCTTGCATTGCCTTTGAAAAAATTGTTAAAGAAATGTATTGTATACCATTGGTCTGATAATCAACAAAGGTCTTTTGACTTATTGAAACATGCTTTAACCCATGCACCTGTATTGCAATTACTTGACTTTAATAGACCATTCTTCCTAGTAATCACTTATGCTAGTGGATCTCGGATAGGAGTTGTCCTTATGCAAGATTCACATCCCATAGCCTATTCTAGCTGCAAACTTAAATCCTCTAAGCTAAAGTATTCTACCTATGATAAGAAATTGTTAGCTGTAGTACAAGCTTTACGTCAATGGAAACACAATTTAATGGGATCTGAATTCATGATCAAAACTGACCAACAAAGTATCAAACATCTCCTTAATCAGTCACAACTCTCTGAGACCGTCATATCAAATGGGCTCCTTTTATTCAAATTTTTCATTCACTTATCCAATATCAACCTGAAAAAGAGAATGTTGTTGCCGATTCCTTAAGTAGAAGACCAAGTATCCCCAATATCTTGGTTATATCTTTTGATTCCCTTATTCCTATGAAAGATACCTATAACCAAGACCCTAGTTTCCAAGCTAATTGGACTAAATTAGTTACAAATAACTGGTTTCCAATAGATTCATTGTCTTATTCTGATGGATTTATATTTTATGAGAAAATTTTTTGTGTAGCTATTCCAATTAGATCATTTGTGTTGCACGAAATTCATTGTTCCCCATATCAAGGCCATAGAGGTATTATTTCTACTTTATGTACATTGGTTGAAGATTTTTATTAGCCACAGATGGAATCTGATGTTTTTAACTTTGTATCTGAGTGTTTAATTTGTCAAAGAGTTAAGCAGAACCATGGTAAGCAATATGGTTTGTTAATGCCTTTACTAATTCCTAAATAACCATGGGAACATATTTCAATGGATTTTATAACTGGTTTTTCTAACATCCAAGCTAATCATGATATGATTTGGACCATTGTAAATCAATTTAGCAAACAAGAATATTTCATTCCATGAAAGAAAACATTAATTACATCTCAAGCTGCACAATTATTTTTGAAGATTGTTTTCACTAACCATGGTTTGCCAAAAGTTATTATTTCTGATCGTGATTCTAGATTTTGTAATAATTTTTTGACTACTTTGTCTGCTAATTTAGGTACTAAGATTGATTTCTCATTTGCATTTCATCTTGAAACAAATGGACAAAACAGAAGCTACTAACATTACAATTTTAGATATTTTGCGTGCATACACAATTTCAAAACCACAAACATGGAATATACATTTGCATTTACTTCAATTTGCATACAATAATACACCATATACAGCTACAAAAAAAGTGTATTTTGAAATAATTTATGGACATAGATTGCCTACACATGTTACGTCATTGTCAAAAAAAGTTAAAGCTACTGATGATATTGCCAATATGCATGCTACTATTTTTGCTAAAGCTAAAGACATGATTGTGAAAGCCCACCAATCATACATTAAACAACAAGAAAAGAAAAGCCATGAGTTTCAAAGTTGATGATTATGTTTGGTTACACATTGAAAAGAGAAGATTACAAAGTATTGAGAAACACCCTGTTGTGAAGTTAGCCCCTAGATTTTATGGACCTTTCAAGATCATCCACAAAATCAATGACAATGCATTTAAATTAAAACTACCCCAACACTGGAAAATCCAGAATACTTTTCATATCAGTTTGTTACAACCTTTCAGAGGCCAATTACATGTTCACCCTGTCTATGAAAACCCTCCTTTGTTAGAAGAAGAAACTGAAATCCTTGAACTTGAAATTATTCTAGACACTGACTTTATGACCACTAGAATTGGCCGTAGTTGTTGAGATATCGAGCTTCACTCGTGATACGCCACGGTGACCGTTGTGTATTTATGTCACCGACTTGTCAGTTGCAGACGCGGTTGGTACACCACCCATGAATAATAGCTACATGATAGCTATCCTTATCTACTCTAGTTTGTGGCTCAGTTAGTATGCCACCTTAGTTAGTTGAGTTTGGTTTGAGACCCATATATAGGGTTCTTCTATTTCTTTGTATGAGACTTCTTTTTGGCTTACACAACTAAGAAGAGGAAAACTGTTTTCAGCCTCCACCCTTGTGTGTATTCCCCCATTGTGCAAGCAAGAAAGCTACAAGTGAGACTCCTTCCTTCTCTCCCACAATCTTGACATGGTATCAGAGCCTTGTTCATGGTAAGGAGCTCAAGAAAGCAAGCCAAGCTCGCGGTGTTCTGGTAAGAGGAGCAGTGTTGCTTTCATTTTCTGTTTTGGGAGTAGATCTCTGCAGGTAGCACAACCGGAAAGTGCAGGAGTGCATTGTCTCAGGTTGAGACGCCCTTCGCGGTGAAGCAAGAGGGCAGTATATGCTACGGGATTGGGCTTTAGCCCTTGGCGACCTTGTTTTTTTGATTTGAGGCCATTTTGGGGCCTGTTTTGGAGGCGGAAGTTTTCTGCACGCACTCAAGAAAAGGCCCAGTTTTATGCTGTGCAGCCACTGTTCTACAGGTCGGTGAATTGTTACTGTAAAAATTGCATTGTATGCTTGTGCGCAGAGACATTGGGAGTTACAGAATCATCCCTGTTGCCTGTTGATGCAAAATCGTCACTAGGAAGTGACTGTGTGGTCAAATACCACTTTCGCCAGTTTTGCAGATTTTCCCTTGTGAGGGTGAAGCTGTGGTTTTTGCAGTGACAGAATTTTTTGCAGTCTTTTGTAATGGCATCTGATTCTCTTTCACAGATTGTCACTGAAAAGCTTGACAAGAACAACTTCCAAGCATGGAAGTTTAGAATGACGAATTTCCTTATGGGAAAAGGATATTGGGAATTTGTTGCAGGAAACGAAGAAGAACCAGTTCTTCCTGATGTTCCCAATCAACAGCAAATGTAGGCATTTAAAGCATGGCATGAGAGAGCCAAGAAAGTTATGTATTGGCTGTCTATCAGCATTTCAGACTCTATGATTGTGCATATTCAGGATGCAAGTACGCCAAAGGAGGCATGGGATACTTTGTTAAAAATGTATAGCACAAATACGCAAGCCAGGAAAATGCAGCTCAAGCAAGAGTTGCACAATGTGCAAAGAGAAAATATGAGCATCAACGACTACCACATGAAGGTGAAGAAGATTGCAGATGCACTTGCTTCCATTGGGTCACCAGTGGAAGATGATGATTTAGTTTCTGTGACCTTGAATGGTCTAGGAAAGGATTATGCACAGTTTCGGACATCCATTTCAGTTCGTGAAAGATTTCGTGATTTTGAGGAGCTGATTGCTCTTCTAATTTCTGAGGAGCAAAGAAATGGTGGTGCATCTTCTTCAGGAGGAACTTCAAAAGAAGCTGTCTTCTACTCAAATGCTGGAAGAGGTAGAGGCAGAGGTAGAGGAGGCCGATTTGGAGGTCGTGGTAGAAATCAGAATATGCAGCAAACTCAAGAAAACCAGTCCTATGGAGGAGGACGTGGTAACTCTAGAGGCAGGGGGAGCCAAAGAGGTCGTGGTGGATGGCAAAGAGGCCAAAATGCAAACAGTAATGTTGAATGCTACTACTGTGGTAAAATGGGTCATATGGCTAAAGACTGCTATAAAAAGCAGAATGACATAATGAATGGAAAACTGCAACAAGGGAATTATGCATCTTCGAGTAGACAGGGTGATGATAGAAATGAGCATTTGCTTATGGTGCAGCACATGAACAATTCTGTGACAAGTGCAGAAGAAAGCAACGATGTATGGTATGTTGACTCAGGTGCATCAAACCACATGACAGGTCATGCAGAATGGATGGAGGATGCAAGGAAAATGGAAAAACCAGGATTTGTGGAGACTGGTGATGATACTGCACATCCTATTGTGTAGATTGGAAAAATTCCTTTGTCTATGCAGGATGGGAAAAAGAAATACTTGTCCGATGTATTTCATGTCCCGAATATCACCAAGAATCTGGTTTCTGTTGGTCAAATGGTTGAGCAGGGCTTGCAGGTCAGATTTAATCCTCATGGATGCTTTGTTGAGGATATGAAAAATAAAGGTCGCTTGATAGCAAAAGGAAAGAAGAAGGGCAGAATGTTTACATTGGATGCAGACATGTCTGAATTGAGTGCAGCAATGTTTGCACATGGGACCGGTGTAGTTGCAGATATTGATATCTGGCATAAACGCATTGGTCATGTTAATGTACAGCGACTTAAATCAATGCAGGCCCAAAATATTGTTGCAGGTTTGCCTAAATTCAAGGTTGCAGAAATGCATAAGGTATGTGAAGCATGTCAGTTTGGAAAATAGGCAAGGAAACCATTTCCTAAACATGTTCAAGAGAGTGAGAAGCCATTGGAATTAATCCACTCTGATGTGTGGACTACAAAAGCTGCATCTCTTGGAGGCTGTCATTATTTTGTCACTTTTATTGATGACTATAGCATAAAAGTTTGGGTGTATTTTATGAAAAAGAAAAGTGAAGTTTTTGGGCATTTCAAAACTCTTAAAGCGATGGTTGAAAAAGAAACAGGCTTGCAGATAAAATGCCTAAGGTCAGATGGAGGGGGAGAGTACCTCTCAAATGAGTTTGCAAGGTTCCTGTAGGAGCATGGCATAAAGCAACAATATTCATGCAGTCATACCCCACAACAAAATGGAATTGCAGAAAGGAAAAGCAGGCATATTGGAGAGGTATCTCGTGCCATGCTCAATGAAAAAGACTTGCCAGATTTTTATTGGGCTGAAGTAGTTGCTACAGCAGTCTACATAAGGAATAGGACTCCCACTGCAGCAATACATGGAATGACTCCAGAGGAGAGGTATACTGGTAGGAAACCAGATATTTCTCATTTGAAAATTTTTGGTTGCATTGCCTATGTACATGTGCCAGATGAGTTGAGATCCAAGTTGGATCCAAAAGCTGAGAAGTGCATCTTTATTGGTTACTCTCTGCAACAAAAAGGATATAGATGCTATAACCCTTCTACTCGTAAGTTTACAGTGAGCAGAGATGTTGTTTTTGATGAGATGAGTAGCTGGTATAAACTAGTAAATGTGATTGATGATGTAGATGCACAAAATGGTAATGCTGCACAGAATTCACAACAGCAGTCACAAAATATTAGTGGACCTGGAGCGTCCTCTAGCAGTGATTCACATTCTTCGCCATGGACAGACAGATTGAGATCAGGAGAATCTTCTCAAAGTAATGCAGATAGTGGTATGCAGGTATCACGAAAAGGAAAAGAGAAGGTTGATCAACCTATGTTTGATGTGAATGCAGGTCACTCTTATGTGGATGGTGAATCCAGTGGCTCAGAACAGAGCATTGATGATGAGTTGGGTATTCCTTCTATTGTTACACCTGGAGTAAGGAAGACCAGGGATGTTTTGAGAGCACCTGGGAGTGAACCTATTTTGCGCAGGTCTACAAGAGCTAGGTATCCTATGGATAGGCTGAAATATGATGGATTTACAGCCATTCACTATGCATATATGGTTAAAGTGATACAGGAACCAGAACCCACTTCTTTTGAGGAAGCCATGGATGAAGAAATGGATGCCTTGGAAGCAAATGCTACATGGGAATTGGTACCTTTGCCTAAAGGTAAAAATGCAATTGGCTGTAAGTGGGTTTATAAGGTGAAGCACAATGCATATGGTTCTGTGAACAGATACAAGGCAAGATTAGTAGTCAAGGGGTATGCACAAACATATGGCATTGACTATGAAGAAACATTCAGTCCGGTTGCAAGGATGGCAACCGTAAGAGCAGTCATTGCTATGGCTGCATCAAAGGGATGGTCTTTACATCAGATGGATGTAAAGAATGCCTTCTTGCATGGTGATTTGCAAGAAGAGGTCTATATGGAGCAGCCACCAGGTTATATGCATGTTGTTCATCCTGAGTTTTTTTGCAGGTTGAAGAAAGCCTTGTATGGCTTGAAGCAAGCACCTAGAGCATGGTCTGACAAGATAGGACAGTATCTTGTCACTATTGGCTTTCAGATTTCCAAGGCAGATTTCTCACTTTATGTGAGAAAAACAGAGAAAGGTATTATGCTACTTGTCATTTATGTTGATGATTTGATTATGACAGGTGACAGTGATGAAGATATCCTTCATGTGAAAATGCTATTGAAGCAGAAGTTTGAGATGAAGGATTTGGGAGAGCTGCGTTATTTCTTGGGCATTGAGGTGATTAGATCACCAAGTGGGATACAGCTCTTGCAGAGGCAGTATGGATTGGACATGCTGTCCAAATATGGGATGAAAGGCTGTAAGCCTATTTCAGTTCCTTTGGAGCAGAATGTGAAGCTGAGCACAGATGCAGGTGAGCTTCTAGAAGACCCTACTATGTACAGACGCATAGTAGGAAGTTTGATTTATATGACTATTACCAGGCCAGATTTGAGCTATGCTGTTGGATTGGTAAGTCAGTTTATGCAGGCTCCAAGGAAACCCCATTTGGATGTGGCTAGACGCATACTCAGGTATGTGAAGTCCACATTGCAGTATGGACTATTTTATGAGATTGGGGTTCAGATACAGTTGCATGGATACACTGATGCTGATTGGGATGGTAGCATTTCTGATAGACGTTCTACCAGTGGATATGTGTTCTCTTTTGGGAGTGCTGCAGTCACTTGGAGCAGCAAGAAACAGCCTACAGTTGCCTTGTCGAGCACAGAGGCTGAGTATAGGGGTGCAACAATGGCTGCATGTGAGGTAGCTTGGTTGCATAAGCTACTTTATGATATGCATCAGTCTACAGATGGGCCAGTTGTCATTTATTGTGACAACATGAGTAGTATACACTTGGCAAATAACCCAGTCTATCATGCTAGAACAAAGCACATTGAGGTGCATTATCACTATGTGCGAGAGAGGGTTTTACTAGGTCTTATTGATCTAGTTTATGTCAGCACAGAGGATCAGGTAGTTGACATATTTACGAAGGCATTGGGCACAGAGAAGCTGCGCAAGTTCAGAGACCTGCTTGGTGTGCAGGAATTGGGATTGAGCTCGAGGGGGAGTGTTGAGATATCGAGCTCCACTCGTGATACGCCAGGGTGACCGTTGTGTATTTATGTCACCGACTTGTCAGTTTGCAGATGCGGTTGGTACACCGCCCATGAATAATAGCTACATGATAGCTATCCTTATCTACTCTAGTTCGTGGCTCAGTTAGTATGCCACCTTAGTTAGTTGAGTTTGGTTTGAGACCCATATATAGGGTTCTTCTATTTCTTTGTATGAGACTTCTTTTTGGCTTACACAACTAAGAAGAGGAAAATTGTTTTCAGTCTCCACCTTGTGTGTATTATTTGGTTAAGTTTAAAAATCATCCTGTTGAAGAGGCCCAATGGATGCACGTCTATGACCTAAGTGCTTACCCCTCACTGCTCGCTCTACATTGAGCTAATAGTAATTGAGGACAATTGCTATCCCACCTTGGGAGTATGATGCTAAGAGGCATATTTCATGATGGATTCCATGAGACCACGGTGGATTCTATGAGTTTTTTATTCCACGGTGGATTCTGTGAGGTTTTGCGGTGGATTCCGTAAAACTATATTTATTTGTTGGGGCTCGTATACAAGGTAGATTCCTTGTGCGAGAAGTTGATGGGGACGTCTATCCTTTTCGAGCGTCATGTTAATTTAATGTGCACGTGGGTGATTCTATAGCGGGTGATTCCACAAAATACATATTTAAATTAATGGACATTTATGAGTTTAGAGTGCACTCGTATTAAATTAAGATTAGGATAGAGTTCCAACCTATTTATTTATTTTGTAGCTAAAGAATGCTAGGTATTCACTTTTGTCAGTTTAATTTTATTATTTTCTAACAATCGTGAATGCTTCAGTTGATGTGTACAGCAGGCGGTAGTGACGTTGGAAAGCATTGGGCAATAGCATATATTCAAATTACTTAGAATAAATTATCATTTTTTATGAGCGTGAGTCTTATCATTAAAGGAGTGGTGCTAATATTTATTTAAGCATGCTTATTTATTGAAGCGCTTGACAAATATTTATTATTTTGTATGCGCATGGGTGCATTTAAATATTTCATTATTAGACATTGTATTTTGGCACAGCCCGACTTTTGGGACACCCAATCACTTTATTCTTTATTTGGACAAAAGCAAACGCAAAAGCTAAAGCATTCTTATTGTAAAAATGGGCTATTTTTTAGCTTGGAGATTAATAAATTTATAAATACATGCCTTGTGAAGCGCCCACACAAGGCATGGGGGGAGATCGTACCCAATTTGTCTTTTTGCCTCATGTCGTGCAAACCTTCTTTCTTACTTTATGAGCTTAAGTAGAGTACTTTGTTCTTGGGGACCTTCCGGCACTCGCTACGTACATATTCAACATCCGATTTGCATACCATTGCGCTATGTTAAGTCAACATTGAATTATGTCTTATTCTATGATACAAGTGTATCATTGGACTTTCATGGTTACACAAATGCAAATTAAGCTGGTAGTATTCTAGATAGGTCTACTAGTGGTTTTATGTTTTCCTTTGGCAATGCTATTGTTACTTTCAACAACAAGAAATAGTCAAGAGTTAACTTGACTGTACAGAGATAGTATAGAAGTGCTACAATTGGAGCATGCGAGATAGCTTGGTTATACAGACTACTTAATGATTTGGGGATGTAGGTAGACAAGAAGGTTATCATCTACTATGATAATCTTAGTAGCATTCAAATGGCTAGGAAACCACTATATCATATGTGGACCAAACACATAGACATCCATTACCATTTCATTCGGGAGTAGATTTTGGCAAGTGATATTGACTTGGTTTATGTCAATGCAAAGGATTAAGCTGCTGATATTTTTACCAAGGCCTTGGGAGTTGAGAAGCTTCAATGTTTCAAGATTATGCTTAGAGTTCACGAGCTCATGTTAAGCTCAAGAAGAAGTATTGAGATGTCAAGCTCTGCATGATTGAGCATCCACTATGTGCCTTAGTGATGTGGTAAGATATTATTCACTAGCATGCAGTTAGGTTCCCAACATGAGGATACGCTAGTGATTCTATAGCTACACACTATATTCATAGAGTCCATACTTGGTTATGGCATATTCATTATGCCACCTCTTCTTTCCGTAGTAGGTTGACACTTAGTTGCCATGTATACTTACATTGTGGTACTTTCATATTAGTCTTTTATCATGTTGTACCATTAGCATAATCATCATTGAAGTGTTTGTTGTCTTTATCCCATCAAAGTCAAATACTAAAAATTGTGCAACTACTATTGATCCTGAACTTCATTGCAACTTTATCCTCTATCTCTCATGATACCCTCCAAGTGGCCATCATTCGCATCACCATCATTGGTCAAAACAAACAACCCTTGCTACTGCTCGATACTATCAATCCTCACCTTACATATGATTATTAGAATTATCACTACCATGCTCAATGATAATATCGAGGGTCACCATGCACCACATGATAAATCTTGTAATTCATTAGGGCCAAAAATATTTTAAAAATTGGACTTGTAAGAAAATGATTAAGTTACTAATTAGTTGAGGTTTTAAAAGAATGAACCCTCCAAATTTGGCCATTCAAACGTAATTAATGACAGAATATATTATTCATTTAAGAGGTCGATCATTAAATGCCTAAGGACATTAACTCATGTCAAGGGTCACTTTTCGGCTATTATTCTTTCTTTTTGAATGGTTAAATATTCTACTATCACATTTTCCACCAAGATTATGCTTCTTTTTTCATCTACATTCATTTGAACCATCGATAGTTTTCTCCTCTTCACTTTTTTTCTTAGTTCTTAAAGCAAATTTTACTCTGTCGAAAAATTTCTCACCAAAATCACATTCAATTCTTACTAGCAATATGCATTGGTCTCCCTTCGTATCCTTTCACAAAATCTTGAGAAGGTGATCAAAAATCAAAAGAGTCTCGACACAGAGGACCAACACCACTTACATTTTCCGATTCAGCTATAGAGATATAGTTCTCCATGGACTTGAAACCAAATCATCTTGTTAGTTTTTAGTAGACCCAACTAGGTTGGGACATCCAAGTTGCATCTTTACTTCAACCCCTAAGACAACCATTTTGTAAGATTTTGTTTCAACTGAACCCAAGCTTTTTCTTCAATCTCTTTGATTTGATTCATAAGAAAATGGATAAAAGATTCCCATAGTTTTGATACAAATTGGTAGGGATAGATATACTAAGGATGAACCTCAAGCTAATAGAATAGAAAGTGAAAATTTTCACCTTGACCTTGGCACTTGAAAATAGAATATCTTCATTATACAATATTGTAATATCAACTTTTTAGTAAACACTACTGGATAAGACAAGGATAATATATTATAATTAAAAGAAATGAAGTACTTTGATTTCTGGGAGGCAAAAATATTTTCCTAATAATAGATTAAAAACATTTATTATTCAATTTTTAGTCTCTTAAAATATAAAAAACATTAACTTGGTAATAGATAAAAGCATTAGTGATATTGTGTATCATATCAACTTTAGGACTAAGAGGATTTCATGTGTGCAGGATGCTTCGAAGAATATGAAGGATATAACTTCTTACTTGATACTAGCTCTTGGGAGTCTTTTTCTCATCATACCCTCAACTATGATTCTTAATAGCACTATCAGGTTTCAATATCCTTAATTGTGATTCTTATTAGCACTATCAAATTTCAATACCTAAATGGTGGCTTGATGTCATGGGATGATACTACTCATTCTAATATATCTTGGCAAATCTCTTAAGATCTCTTCCCTTGATTTGTAGAAGAAATAGAAAGGACTTGACTCTATTTCTTTCTCTCAGAACTCTAATTCAAATGCAGGCAGATTTTATAATTGAAAGCATCACTACATTATTGATGCATTATCCTTGTATATCTTTCTTCAAATGTAATATATCTCAATTTTTCAAAAAAAGGACCATCAAAATAATCTTTGTGATTATAGATCTTCTTTACTCTATAGCATTCATAATCTTATTTATTTTTTAAAAATAGTTTAAAGAGTATTATATGATATTATACAAAGTCCTCTACATAAAATAACATGAATGTTTGGCAAGTCATTGGAGTTAGATAAATCAATTATTAACGAAGTTATTTATATAATAATATAAATTGTTGATAAATCAATGGAGTTGAATAAATAAGTAATTAGTAGTCAAATTCTTATATGAAACCCATGATAATAGATATAATTATTCAATATCTCTTCAATCATTTTCTATAGCTCAAAATGATAGAATATACTATTTAGTAAAGATAAACTATATTCCATCTTCTGTGAATTGATAGAATGATTAGTAAATAAAATTATTAAAAATATACAATTATTCAATATCTCTTATATATTTTAAAGCTCTTAAAGAAGATAGAATTTCTATAGCAAATATATACTAATGTAATATCTATTCAAAAATATAATCTATTTTTTATCCAAATTATGTAATGATAGGTAGAAAAAATGACAAAGGAATAGCCCAAATATTTTTAAGCTTTAGGATAATGGTCACATGTGACTCTCTAATAATGTTATGATATTTATTTTTAATAAGACCTTACACCTATTAATTTTTTTTTTAAATTCATTAAATCATTAGAATTTTTAAAAAATTAAAAATTTTTAAAGAATTTTTTGAGCTCATTTGTTATTTTTAAACTATTTTTAAGAAAAAAAAAGATAAAAGAATCCTCCTTATATATTGTAAGGGATAAGGGGAGCTGAGTGTGAATGATCTTGAGGGGAAGGGGAAACCCTAACCCCAAAAAAGCACAAAAAAAGGCCATTATGATATGGTACGAATAGGGGGTTGGGTCATCCCATCATGATATGGTGCGAATAGGGGGGTTGGGTGATGACCCCTGGGTGATGACCCAACCCTCCTATTCGCAATATATCATGATGGCCTATTTTTTGGTGGCCTTGAGGGGAAGGGGAAACCCTAAATCACAAAAAATAAGCTATCATGCAATCCCCCCATTCGCGCCATATCATGATGGCCTTTTTTTATGATATCTTTGTGCTTTTTTTGGGTTAGGGTTTCCCCTTCACCTCAAGACCATTCACACTTAGCTCCCCTTATCCTCTATAGCATTAGGAAGGTTCACATGCATACACTCTCAACCCTCCTCCCCCCCCCCCCTCCCCCCCTTCTCAATGCCAAGTGGAATTGGATTACAAAGCATAACAAGATGCTCCCCCTTAATCCACAATAAGATACCTTTATAAATCAAGTTATAATAAAATGCAATATATACTCAAAAAGATAGTCTCTTTTGGATCCAAATTATGTAATGATAGATAAGAAAAAAAAGAAAACGAATAGCATCACCGAACCCCCCTATTCAGGCCATATCATGATATGCTATTTTTGGGTAATTTTTTGTGTTTTTAAAATCACGTTAGGCCCTTTTTTGCCTAAAATTTAGTTTTAAAATAGCAAATGAGCTAAAAAATTTATTAAAACTTTTCTAAATTTTTTTTCAAAGCCTAATAACTTTATGAAATTTTTTTAATAGGTGTAAGGTCTCACAAAAAATAAGACATACTTTGCACATGCATATTTACTCCACGATACGGAGTGAGAAGTACCCCTACGGAAATTTCATTATGCAACTCTCCCGCCATATTAGGTCTTCTATAATACGAAGCAAGAAGTGTAGTGCCAAAGATTATGCTTTGCCGCGCTTGAGCCGTATCAGCTACTCCATGATATGATGCAAATAAGACCCTACGGAGATTTGGCTTCATTGCTCTTGTGTCGTATCAACTTATCCTCTCCGTGTCATATTGATGATACCAATGAATAGTTTTTTATTACTCTTCCTGTCATTTTCTCTCAAGAAGCAGTGATGACAAGGACAAAGGAGACAACTGCCAAGGTTCCAATCTCCCCTAGAGTACTTGATCAACCAACAAATTAATCTAGAGCCTCTTCTGCTCAAGGAAGTGAGCCTTCCAAGCCAAGGAGAAATAATAGATCTAGGTTTTACTATAAGTAGAAGTGTTTTAGTGAGATATATGTAGAAGTGTTTTACTGAGATAAGGAAGGTCCAAATAGCTTTACAACATGTCATTCCAAAGACAACTTTTATCAAAGTTGTCAATGATATTTCTAATAGATTATGAAGAGTGCTAACTAAAACTGACCTGCAAAAGAAATGGTACCTTGTAGTGATTCTTTCTCTTTAGGAGATACTTAAAGACTTTGTTATTGACTTTATGAATTACGCTTACATTGTTTTTTCTCATGCTCATAAGATCACCTTGATAGACAAATATTTTAATATGATTAGTAGAATAAGGTAAATGTTCGACAACGTATTGAGGCCCTTGCCCACTATTGATAAAAAAGCCTTTGAGATTCTTAACATTCCCCCAAAATTTTCTAGGAAAGCAAAAGGGCCAAAGATCGATGATGTGATACATCTATATCCAACAAGGACTACATCCCAACAAGAGTTTGTCCAAGAAGAAAAAACACAAGAGGTCATAGAAACCGAGGATGATGTTTGCAAGAGAAAAATCAATGTGCTTGCCCTATTAATTATAAGAATGGGTAAGGTGTATGGACAAATGGTTATCAATGTTTCTTGCATTTCTGAGGAAGAGGACTATCTTGGCATATCTCTTGAAACAAGTCCATGCTAGTTGTTAAAAATGATATTTAATTGTTAGATTCTATAGTTTTTTGTTGCATAAGGTAAGGCATTTTGACTCTTAAAAATTTTAGTGTATAGATTGATTGTATTGTTGATTGCAAATAACACACCTTTATTTTTTATATTAACTTTAGGGCATTTATTTTATCTCTTAGCCAATAAATCTTTGAAATTATATGTATTCTTGATCCACTGTTATCAATGGAATTGTTTTCAAGATCTAGTTCAAATATAGCAATGTCTTTCAAAGCTTTTGATTCCATCAAAAACTATCATTTTTTTTTCATTACATCAGATACACTCACCAGAGAAATTATCCTCTTGAACTCTCTAAGTGATATCCATGGCCAAGGTAGAATGTGGGTTGAATGGAATATTGCTTGCTTTTTGGTTAATTGTTTATTTTATTTTATTGTCTATTTTAGTTACATGTTTCCATTTGCAGTGCTAGCAAGCTCATGATTACCTTCTGGGACACCACATATGAGGATATTGTTGATCCTTAAAAACCATATAACTCTCTCTAACAAGAAGTACCATTGCAAAGTCATACATATACTTGTGGAAAGAGAGTGATCTCAAATGTTTGCAAGACAATAGATTCAAAGATACTCACGATAGATGGGGTGAACGTAAGTCTCTTTCATATTGTTGTTTTTTTAGGGACCCTTTTTCAGCTTACCAACTTATTACATTTTTTCTCGTAGTGCTAAGATTACCCTAACCCATATATGTGGTGGATAAGGGAGCAATGTATTGAGTTGATTTTGGATAGGGCAATCACACTAGTTGATTTCGAATCCCCTCCAAAAACCACGAAACATGCGTAATATATAAAAAACTTTTCCTCAGTAAAAGAACCCACAATTTGATCTATATAGATAATGTCTATGAACACCCTATGAATCACATGAAATATTTCACTTAAGCTTTTGATAGGTTGCCATTTAGTACTTGTTGAAAACAATATATATACAACCAAGAATTCATTATTAGCACTTGCTTAAATGAAAAAAATTTACATACATTATCAACTCAAGTCTTACAATGTGTTTGCTACAAAACACACTCATTTGGAGGCAAGTGTATATCCTTGGCCATGTAAACATGTTGCAGTTTAATAAACCACCCTTCATGCATAATTTTGAAAGAAATGATACTTCCTTTCGAGTGATGTTTTATATCCTCTCATTTTCTTCTTTTCACCTTGTGAGAGTCCTTGCAAGAGGGCAACATGGCAACCTAATTGTTAAAACTAAAGATCTTTGGCTCCCAATTTTCTTTAGCTCCATGGCTATAGATAGTGCAAGAGTTTACTAAACGAGAAGGGTGCCTTCTGGATGCCATACTTAAATTAAATTTGACGAGAAAGAAGCTCATTGAGAAATATGAATGAACTAAAAATTAGATAAAGAAGCTCACCGAGATAGGTACATGAACTAAAAAGGAATATTAAGAATACTAATGAAAGTATATCGGGTGCCAAAAAGTTCTCAACTTTCAAAAAAATCATCATTAACTTCAAGCATATTTATTATACTAGTTTTTAGATTTGATAAGTAAATAAGGATTTCGGGACCACCAAAACATATCAGACTTTAGAGATTTTGACTAAAAAGTAGGAGAGAATCACGAAGTGGACTCTACTATCTCCAAAAAAGAGGAGACAAGAATACCATATTCTTGCACACATGGAAAACTCTCTTTGGCCCTTTTCTTAATTCCGTGATTAACAAAAGTGCATTTTTTGAAGTGCTTTTGGCCCTAATGTGATAAGAAGGAGATGATTTCAATCTCATGAGCATTAGCCTTAGAGATAAGGCTTTAAAATCCTTTGCTGAGAGAGAGAGAGAGAGAGAGAGAGAGAGAGAGAGAGAGAGAGAGAGAGAGAGAGAGAGAGAGAGAGAGAGAGAGAGAGAGAGAGAGAGAGAGAGAGAGAGAGAGAGAGAGAGAGAGAGAGTCTCTGTGTGTGTGTGTGTAAAAGTTAGATAAAGTTAGAAGAAGATAGGGGTGGGGACAAGAAGAATAGGAGAAGGATAAGAAGAAGGAGGATAGAAGAAGGGGGAGTGGAGTAAGGAGAGGAGGAGAAAATAAGGATAGAATAAGAAATAGGAGGAGAAGGAGAAGTAAAGAGAAGAAGACGAAGAAGGAAGAATAAGAATAGTAGGAGTGAAGAAAAGAAGTAACTGGAGTAAAGAAAGGGAAGAATTGCAAAAAGGAAAAGAGAATCAACATCAATTGCCTACGTTTATGTAAAGATTCCTCTTCCACACAACAAAACCTTATCAACACACCACCATCCTCTAGCACTCCTAGGCTAGCATTAATGCACAACTCCACCCTCACCTATGTCATAAAGGATCCCTCTAGTAGTTCATGGTTTCCAATAATATCCTTCAAGACTAACACTAGCCCATGAAAATCCCTTATCCATAATGGCCCCAAAGAGATGAAACTTTGAAATGGGAAGCACAAATGAGACTATGAGTATGGACATTGTGCCATATCTCCTAACACAATTCCAAGTTTTTTTTGTAGGTTAACATTTTTCTAATGTAAGGATTAGAAACATAAATAAAAGACCTTTCAAATGTTTGATGTAGCAAATACATAAGTTAAATTTCAACTAGAAAGGAATATTGGGATAAAGTAGAAAATATTAATTGAGATTATAAATCTTGAATATAAGGATAGCGGCATGTAAGAAAAGTACACTAAATAGATCAATATTAAATTTGAAAATGTCAATTAGGAAACCTACAATAAATTGTTTAGCAAGGAATAGAGAATTGTATCAAAATTATTTTAGGCAACCATAAACCATGTAGCCATAAAGAAAAGTGATTAAGGTAGTTAGAAATAGTTTAATAAATTGGTTTTCAATTTAAATTAATTAAGTAGAATGCAAATTTTTTGATAAAGTAAATCATGCTTGTCATTATGGTTAATTTGAAATTATCAAATTGCATACTTAGCTATTAGAAACTGGGATAATTAGACTAAAACTCATTAAAAAAACTATGGTACGAATATTAGCCAATAAAGTAGAATGTAAAAATTTAAGTGATCCTCTTTTGAAAAAATAAGAAGCTTAAATTATTCTAGGGAAAATACTT
Organism: Lygodium microphyllum; assembly: GCF_053477565.2. NCBI lineage: Eukaryota > Viridiplantae > Streptophyta > Polypodiopsida > Schizaeales > Lygodiaceae > Lygodium > Lygodium microphyllum. Next base: position 37,470,172 of record NC_141151.1, read on the forward strand.
GCCTTGTTAGCTTACATAGCTTCTTAAACAAACTTACTTGAGAGGATACCAAGATTGTCAACTAAGCTTTCACAAGCTAAGATAAGACTTAGGTATACTCGAGAACATAGAAACCTAGTAAAATAATTGAGAATTTTAAGAAGGCTACTTTTCCAAATCACAACAAGGGACTTAGACCGAAAAATATTACAAGAAAATCTCTAAAATAACTAGATAAACTGATAATGCTTAGGAGGGGTCCAATGGGACAAACTATCTAGACTTGAGGTTTCACGAGAATCTAAAAATTTCCAAGAAGGAGATGGAGCAAGTTGGAAATAATTGCTACAACGTTAAATCATGTTTTGATTGCCTTTTTGTTTGTGATAGCAATATTGCTTGAAAAGAGTTGCTTGGGATTGCATGTAAGGTTTTCTTAATGCACCTAAGTTATTTGATTGTACAAGTTAGAACCCTAATATATCTCATATAAAATAGGATAAAAGGAATCGCACTAGACCTCCCCAAGGCTAGCTATGAAACCCTTCACCAAGGAGGGTTGATTTCTTACCGCTTCATAGAGCTTGGACCAGTGCTGATGGTAAAAGGTCACTCTTGTAGGGAGCCCTTGGACATGAGGAGGTGAGGGTGCTAGGGGGATCTGGCTAGTAAACCCCTTAGGCTATAAAGAATCACCCAAAACTCCATGTGACTCATGATAGACTTCTTGATGCCCCCATTACTAGTTAGGGATAGAATCTTGATAAAATAAGACCTTCAAGTCATTCTTCCCTATGAGCGAAAGGTGGACACTTGTATAAGGCTCTTTAAGAAATTTAAAAAATGTATTCGAGGAATGTTTTCCTTATTTTCTTGTCATGATTTAAGTTACCTGAACAAACAATGTGTCTTAAAATGCTAATTAAAGAATCTGATTTTATTTGTGTAACATAAATGTGTTATAGGTAATGGTCAATCTAGCCAAAGTAAAGGATATCCAAGATTGGCCACCTTTGTAGACTATTCATAAAATTAGAGGATTCCTAGGGCTTACATGATGGTACCACATCTTCATCAAAGATTATGCTCTTATTACTGTATCCCTAACTAAACTTCTCAAAAATCAAACCAAAATAGCATGAACTCCTAAGCAGCAAGAGACCATTGACAAGCTAAAGGCATGTCTCATTACTATGAGTGTATTAAAGCTCCCCAACTTCTCCCATGAATTCAAAGTTGTCACTAATGCCAACATTGTAGTTGTGGGTTGCCAACTTTCTCAAGAAGGTTGATCCATTGCCTACTCTTCTTCAAAACTCAAACCATATGAGAAAAATTGCACCACTCATGATTTGGAACTACCAGCAATTAACCATGCCCTCAACTCTTGTGCCACTATCTACTTGGCCATAGATTAATACACATCATACTCCACAAGATACCCTCTCCTTCCACTATTGTAGGATTTGATGATGATAGTATCCCCTCCCCCCTCTATTTTTATGAAGATATTTTCCACTATCCCCCTCTTAAACAACAAATGCTTCTTGCATTTAAGCCAAGTAGATCGTTTTCTTTCCTTATGCCACATGTTGACAGGTTAAGATACCGATGCCAGCAAGATCCCACCACCCCTCCCACCAACCTATAAAATGATGACCATTAGAGAGTAATGGTAGCAAGAGAGAGGTGATAACAGAGCAATGCTAGAAAGAGAGTCATGATAAAGGATGAGCAAATGTGAGACATATTGATAAGGAAAAGTCTAATTTTTTGCAACATATATTTTGCTACGCCATAATTCCTACATAGCCTCTTTTATCCTTATCCATTATCTTTATCTTGCTCTACTCGCTTTCTTTATCCCATACTACCCCCTTCTTCTCTCTTCAACTATCATGTCTCCACACAAGAATATCAACATGTTGAACAAGGTAGGGCCCTCCACCATGGTGGGTCCGTCATAGTTACTGACACTTAGCAAAGCGGAAATGGTAGCCAATGAGACTATTAATTCCAATGCCCAAAATTAGGTATTCTTCATCTAAGTATTCATATATAATTTTTTATATAGACTTTATTATTCTTAAAAATCAATTATAGAATACTATATTAACCACCTATTTAGTAGGTAAGTTTCAAGTTTTAAAAATAACCATAAATATACGCTTGAGCTAATATGATTAACAAATTAATGGATATTTTATTTGACGTGTATCCGACGGCGTGTATCTACAGATATATCCTTAAAAACCATATGACTTAGCCAAAACTAAGAATCATTTTTAATCACATTTTTTATTATTAGATGCCATTCACAAATGCACACCAATAATTTAGGAAAAAATCATGATGTTAGCATTCTTATACAAAGCATAAGCTTGGTATTAAAAATAATACATAAATAATTTATTAAATTCTTATACATATATTAAATTATTGTGATTTGTAAATATTATTAGAATACCTAATTTGACATAAATATATTATGGATTATTTTTATTTTAGTCTAGAAATTAAAAAAATGATCACACTTAGTTATACGCCATTAGTAAAAGTATGTAATTATAACTAAGTGATGTGTGAAATTTTTATCAAATGACTAAACACTTGAATTTTTACTTAATTAATATGATTTTTTAAGTTAGAAAATGCTATCAAATTGAATGTGTAAATTTTGATTCTCATTTAAATAATAGAATATTATTTGAGAAGGATTGATTAGCTACTACTTGCATTGGATATGTATGTGTAATGTACATTGAAGAAATTTGTTAATATTTTTTGCCTATGCCTAGATATTGAGAAGGATTGAGGAGATTTTACCTCCCTTGAGGGCAACTACTGGGGCTCAATTGGAGCCTCAATTTTTATTTCATCCATGAGAATTGGTAGGCAAGAATGTCTTGTATGGACACTTCCCTCCTATGGTCATATGTAATGAGAGGGGCTATCATTGAAAAAGGGTAATCACGTAGTTGGCCCTTATATGGAGAAGATATCCATATTTATTTAATGTGATGAGCATCGATAGACCAAAAAATTATGGGCTAGTTTATCACTCTAAGAAAAAGAGTGGGTTTTTGTATCTATCTCTACGATCAAGAATCCAATGTAATAATTATTACATAATAAATTAGATGTTTTGAAAAGGCCTATCTTTATTTTGTTTGTATTGCACCTAATGAAAATGTAAAATGAACCTAATAATAAATGAAAGTGAAAAAAGTTTCTTGCATATCTCAAACAGTGTATTGTTATGCTTTGTTTAGAAAACTTAAAAAAACCATGCATAAATAGAAAGCAAACCATTGTCTTTCCTCAATTAAGACATTTACATAGGGTTTGGTCTTAGATCCCGATCACACATTGTTTTAGAAAATATTAAGAAAAGAGTTAAATGCATACTTTACATAGGGTTCAATCTTAGATTTGGATCACATGCCTTTTTAGGGTTTAGTCTTAAATCTCAATCACATGCTAACGTTAGGGACAACATAGGGGTAGAGTCTAGAACCCCCTCGTCTCTCACTCGTATAAACCAAGTACAACTATTGACCTATTCTCAGTCTTGTAGGGTCACAATGTGACCACATGGACAAAACACTAGAATGTTATTAGAGACTGCTACATCTTATAGAAACGTTTATGTCATTCCTTGTGGGTTGAGGCTAAGCACTTTGTAGCAAGGTAGACTCAATGCCACCCAATTAGACCAGATAATTCTGATGGGTTATAGATAAGTAATGTAACAAAAAAAACCACAATGAGTAATGAAATGGAATTATGAAAAATCTGTTAATTACCAAAATAACTTTGTGTCCTTAGATTTTGATCTTGGAAAGATGACGGGATATACATTATCATGAGAGTGATTCTTTATGCCTAGATAGGATCCAGGGGAGGGACTAAAGTGAAACAATGCAAAATGCTTTTCAAGTATTAAAATTGTTATCAACCTAGTAGCTAGAATCACAAGGGGATGAATAAAAGCTCATTGCAAATATTATGTGTAGGGAGAACTACAAGTGTTGCATGCGCTAAGCCTAGTGTAATTTTTCTTTGAAAGAGGAAATATTTTGGAGCATGGAAAACATGTTCACTTCTAGCAAATTTTAATCAGCCAAGATCTAAGACTATTTGGACAAGAGTGTGATACATGCTTATTGCTCCATTCACGCTAATTTAGTAAATGATATAAAAGGTGACTAATGAGGATACGATTGACTAAGACTCTATAGTTAGTTAAATTTTTCATATTCTACTCAAGTCAAACAAATTCTTGTAACGTGCCCACCTATCGGCTATCCAGGCACATTTTTAGTGGTCCATTGAGAGACAAATCTAAGCGACGATGCCCGGCACTCCCATGGATTGTTATGGGTTTTATCACCTAGGGTTTCTCGAGTCTGCCTTGCAATGGAACATTCGCAGCCAAACCCACTGGGATCGACCTGAAATTAGGGTTCTTAGTGGACAAGGTCTCCTAACAACATTCTAGCATCAGGACTTGGATATCCTACTTTACGCAGAGGTACCCAAGCCAAAGCAGACCCATGCTGCACTTGGTTCAAAGAGAATGGGAAATGAGAGGGATGCGCTGCTCAACCTCTCTACCCGTAAGGCATAGTCCCATTCAAGTCCCCTAGAATTGCATGAATCAAGTTCTAACCTAACGATACTTAAAGGTCGTATGACTATAGAACCTTGTGAGAAGCCTCCCAGTCCTTTTGGACCACCCTTCCGTAAGACGAACCCATCAGGGTTTCCGCCCACCGGCTTCCCTCAATAGGTGTTCTTTAGTTATCTAATTAGGTCCTACCACATTTATGCGTGACATTTAAAATTATTTTTCTTAATTAAGACTTTTAAGGAACATGGTTCGTTTGTGTAGCTTGTGGCATTGACACGAAAACAATTTAGATAGGTTTCTTGGAAGTAAACTTTATATTAGCATTTTAACTGAGATACTAATCTTGTCCAAAAAAGACAATTCCTGCAATCTGTGAAGATACATCTTATTTCCTCCAAGTTTTTGCCCTTGCACTAGTAATAGGGCCTCGAGAATCCATCACGAGTCACACAGATAATTTGAGTAGGGCCCGAAGGTAAGGAATTTACAGCCAAAGCCCCCTAGCATCCAAGCATCCTCCTATGTTCAAACTGACCCACGGAGAGACCTCTCATGGTGAGTTTAGTCCGCGTTCCCATCACGGTTATTTAGAACTCCCTTGGATAGGGTTGACGGCCAGCTGGGGGTGGTTTGGCATGCCCTCCATGAATTCAACCTGATTCATCATTCCAATTTCTTTTATGAGTTTGGGGTCAGACAATTCTTTCATAGACGATGTTCCTAAATTTACAAGCACAAACAATAATGAAGGTGAGTGCTTGAGACATCTGCTAAGGTAGAGTTCCTATCTTTGAATTCTTAGCATTCACCCTTATTAAGTCTTTCTTGCCTTGGCGTTAGTTGCCATGACCTGAGGGGTAGACAAAATCTTCATTCCCACCTCATTCCTATGTGATAGGAGCAAGTAATTACACTATTGGATTAATATTCGATAGTTTTCAGATGGTAGCTGCCCTAATTTGCTAGCCTTTAGTCCAGAGTTCTTGTCTCGGAATCATAGGTCCTAAAATAAATCAATCTAGGATCTTAATTGGTTATTTGGTAACAATTTTTCTCCTTAGAGCCTTCCAGGTTTCTAAGTTTTACCCTAAGGTTTCACTCCCTTAGGAATTTGTATCAGAAACTATTGTTCATTCCTTTTGTAAGTCAAGAGAAAACTAAGTCCTTTGCAATCCTTGAGCAGTCGTGAGCATTAAATGACATATGGTGAATGGTCATTCTTTCTTGTGGATACAACACTCAAGTTCTCTTCTATTGTCATCAAGTTGTATCATGAGTAAAAATGATATCCCTACATGTGTTATTGGACTTATTACGGACAGTTACTAGGATGGAGACCTGTGATTGTATTTACTTGACACTAAGTCAACCTATGATCGTAACGATAACTTAGCTTATTTACAATTAACCCTAAATAAGTCAAATTAAACCCTAGCCCTACTTATCATATAGGATTTCATTCTCCGAACTATCTCTTGCAATTAAGCTAACAATTTACACGTGCATCTTGAGTCCATCTTTTAGGATGAACCCCTATCATGTGGTGCAATTCTCCCATTCACGAAAATTCATTCTAGTGAATTTATGGAAATCATAAAGTGTGACCTATGTATTTAAGTGCGAGTGTACATGAGTTCATCATACTTAATGTAAATGTGAGTTCATTCACTCTAATGATCTATGGAATGCAATCTACTTACACGGTATATTTATATACACTGGCAACCTAAGATGCACTTGCAAAAAATTTGAGCCTAATACTCATCTTAGTACTACAACAACCCGTAGATGCTTAATCGATTCATGGTAAATCATGGTCATTAAGCATTTACAACTACCTTTCCAGTTAAGCAACTTACAGGATGCAAAATTATGATTTCTTTTTACGATGATTATGCTTTACTGTTCCGTTCATAGGACTGGACATCGTAACGGGAGTGTTGAATTAGCTTTTAAACCTAAAAACCTATTTGTGTTAGCGGTAACATCCTTGCCCGATCCTCCTTCCGTGGCTACAGCTTTTCCGGTTACTTGGAAGAGCTTGCGCTTCGGGGCCATTTCGGAGCTTGAAATGCATCCTTCACTTCTCTCAGAGCACTCCTTTGTACCTGAGTCCCCTATGCCTTCCCTGACTTTTGCAATCTTTTTGTCAACTAGAGGCAATATTACTGCTTATCCCAAATTAGGGAGGAAAATTGGTACCATCCGATGGCTTTTGCTAGTTGGAAGTTGAGCATATCAGAAATTAACTATACCTATATGGAGAAGTTGTGCCTTCTTGCAATGGTATCAATGACCAAAAAGTTCAGGCATCACATTCTTTATGAGAAGGTGGTTTTTTATACGAAGGTGAAAGGGCTTTGATTGTTGTTGAACAAGTTATAGCCGCCTAACCGTTTAGTAAAGTGGTTAATCACTTTGCAGGAGTTTGATTACGATATTAAGAGAAAGCCACCTAAGCTACAAGGCATTGTAGAATGTCTTGTGGATTTCGGAGAGCCAAAAGAGGTCTTAGCTGAAGGAAGTGACATGGTAACATTGTTTAAGATTGATACAACATCTATTCCCTCATGGTATGCTGCTATAACGCATTAACTATCTACAGGAGAGACTAGAGCTACTCTATCAAAATCTTACGAAATAGCGATGGGAAGAGAGGGTACTCAAAGCTTTGTCCAAGAAAGGATTTTCCCTTGAGCCTCTTCTCCCTCTCTCTCTCCCTTTCTCTCTTACTCCAACTTTACCCTTCCCTCTCTCTCTCTCTCTCTCTCTCTCAAACCATCAGCAGGGGAAAAAAGAAGAAAATTATCATGCCTTGCTTAAGGAGGGGGGAATTTATAAGGGGAAGATGTGTAATAACTGGGAGGGGGGTGTGACACGGGCCCCCCTCCCTTTGCCTCCATCCAGGTGGCCAAAATGGCCTCCTTGCCAATGCAGTCTGTGGCTTCTGGAGGAGAGGGAGAGATAGTTGGGAGTTTGGAGGTGGCACACGTGTGCCCCTCCTCCCATTATCATTGTCGTCCTCAACTTCATCGATGACCTCGTTGTCATCTTTACCTACGTTGACTATGTGTTTAGCTCCCCCCTCCCTTCGCCAATTGGCGGCGCTGACAAGGGGGGGAGACATTAAAAAAGAATTCATTTAAATTTGTTTGAAAGGGGGGGGGGGGGGGTCTCACGATGGAATATTACAATTCTACAATACAAAGAGAAGGTGAATCAATGACCTTGACCTAGGGGGGCTTATCACCGCAAGGGTCATGCAACCCAACCATATAGTCATAGTAGGTCTAGCTCATGCCAACCAACTCATGCCAATAATTATAATATAAAAGAGGTCTTTGATTTACCTTGGGAATATTTAGGACTCAATACTATGAATGAACCTCATAATTATGTATCCTAGGATTCATCAAATTCAAAATCCTGTATAAAGTTTCTCCTTAACTCGTGGCATAAGCATCTTGTAGAGAAATCTTCTATATCCTTCGTATGTAAATCAAGTATACATATATGAGCTCATCTTGAATAAAATATTTTGTTAAAAATCTAGATCTATTGGATTTTTTATGGTCTATACATTATGAATAATCAGTCCCAAGGAAAAAAAAATAGAAACAAGCAAAAGAAGACATTAATAAATCAGTTATTACTAATAGTGTTAGATATTAATCAAGATAGCTTCTAGATGTGATATATGAAATATTTTTTGGTGCAGGATTGGTCCTTAGAAATTCATGAGTTATTTCAAAAAATTTATAGAGAGGAATCTCAATGCAACCTTACTGTACAGGAAGAAATCTATCGTACAATGGTGCAAACCTTTGTCCTTGAAAACTTCCAATTCAATCCACATGGTTGGACTCAATATTGATGCTAGGAAATGATGTTTAAATCTTTTTCCATTTACACCGATTGAATGAATGGTATTGAATATGATTTATGGAAGCTACATTGGGTAAAAAGACTAAGATGATCAGTTAGAATAAGAAGGCATCACTTTTCTACTTGGTTTACGTTCTTAGTAGTTGATTATGAGAAGATATATGGTGTGGTTGGAGAGGAAGTAAAAATTCTATGATCCTTTGGAATGCACATTTGGAATGCAAGATGCATATGGAGCTCAAAGTGTTTAGATGTCAAGTGCATTGAGATAATGGCTAAAGCTTTGCATTGCAATAGTTAAGGAAAATTTTCCTTCTAAGGGTGTTTCTTGATGAGGTCTAATGTAATAAGCTTGGACCCAAGTAATAAGCTTAGGCTTTTTGTGAAAATGAGAGAAGGAAGACTAGCTTTTTGTGGATTGCATGGAGAGAAAAAGCAATTGCTTGTGCCTTAAGCTTTTTCTTTCAACTAGCTTTCAACTAGCTTTGAGATAGCTTTCAAAAATATTTTTCCCATGTTTGTGGTTGCATGGTGGTGATTTGGTGCATTCTCTCGATAGACCTTTGAGCAAGAAGAGGAGAACTTTAAGCTCTCTACAAGTTCGACATAGAGAGAGCCATTTTGGGGGAGGAAGGAAAAGGCTCTAGAGCTTTATGTCCACTAGTGACTTCCATTACCTGTAAGAAAAGATGGCCACCATAGCCATGGCCATTGAGGTCCAATTTCTTTGTACTAAAAGGCACCCAATTTCTTGGAGAAGTAGTGAGATTGTGATTAGATGGCAACCTTAACTTTCACAAGGGAAACTACTAAAATGGCTAGATAGGGCACACATTAGGAGAAGAATGGGCCATACTATTCATCATGAGTGTGGCTACTACTAATCATTATCTTGGGTAGCAAACCATCATCTTGTGCATTATGCACTTCATCTTCACTACAATAGCTACATCATCCTCAGGTTTTCCAGGTTGACAATGACTATACATTGCTCTGCAAGGTTAATTCTATAGTGTTTTCCTTGTTCTTCATTGTTGTGGAATGGTCATCTACTAGAGAAAGCAAAGTGCTATTATTAATATCAAGCAAGACATCAGATAGGTCCAATAATTAAAGATTGCTTTGATGGAGCTATGGACTGGGAAAGGGAATAGTAAGCCAATTACCCTAGCGCACACCATGTCCAATCCTCCCCATTCATGAAGTAGCTAACAACAAAGGAGATCATATGATCATGCACACTATTGATTTGTCTTACAAAGAGTGGATTCTCTAAAGGAGATGGTGATTGCATGAATAAGATTGTAATACTATCACATGTGAAGACTAGTACATTTATGATTTTGTTCATATATTTTATGCAAAGGCACAAGATATCAACCAAAGACCAAGCCACAATTCAATGAGTCAAGAGTAAGTAGAAGGAATATGAATCATCATTTGCATGCTAGTACAATGTGGATCAGAAGTTGGTGGGTTCTTCAATTACGAAGAAGAGCTCCTTGTAAACATTCTCTTCAATAATTCAGATGATTTATCTTCATGTTCTATTTCTTCATTGCTCTAAGGATAAGCCACTAGACTTCAATGTCGAAAATCCTAGGAATGAAGAACAATATTACTTAATTACAAATCATTGTTCTCTTGCCTCCTCTTATGCCATAATGATGTGTTTATAACACATTGTTACCATATTAAGGGACTTCCTTTGATATTGATTGAAGGTCAACTTCCATCTTGCTTCATCTCTTATCCTCTATTGATTTGTAGTTTGAACCCATTTCCCTTCAATATAGTTAAGAATCTCATCTTGAAATGGAAGAGGAAAATTATTCCTCTTTGTTGCTACATTAAGTGGTTTGTAGTCCAAATAAACCCTCTACTTTCCATTTTTCTTAGTAATTGTTACCACAACTGCTAAAACCCATTTAGAATCCTCCACACAATAGATAAAAATTGCCTTTAAGATCCTTTTTACCTCCCCTAGAATAGCATTTTATTGTATGATCCCTAGCTCTCGCAACTTTTGTAGTACGAAACTACTTTTTTGCCTCATGTTCATGTGGTATTCCACAATGGTCACTTCTATAATGTGATTATAATTAGTGATGAACCAAGTTGCAATTCCGAAATATTACCTTGTAATCCTCCCTCTCCTTTATACTAAGATCCTTGGATGACATTTTTTAAAAGCTCCTCTTCACTTGGTCCCACCCATGTGCTTGACTCACCTCCATCAGATGGTTCCTTTAGGACAACATCTAATAAACTGTTACCTTATTCTTCTAATCTCTCTACAAGATGAGGAGCATTTCTCTAAGCTCCACTCATCTTCTAAAGTCTTCAACTCTATACTCTCTTGTCTTCCTTCCCTAATATTGTACATAATGGCTTTTCCTTCTCCCCTAGCCCTTCCTTATAGTTGCAATATGAGTATACCAAACTCCCAATCTTGCCTCACTTTCACAGCAATGAGCCAATGACTTCCAAGTGTAATTGGATAGCCCTCCCCTTTGGATGGCAACACACTGTATATCCACTTCTGCTTGAATACCACACATTGTAATCTTCACACCTTTTATGACAACAACACATTTAACATAAACGTTATTTGCCAATTTTGATTTAAAAGAAGAGGATTTAGTTACCTTTAGACCCAAACAATATATTAGCTTATCACTCATCACACACATTTGTGTGCCCCCATCAATATGTAGCTTGGATACTCTGTCTTTGATATAAGCCTCTATTATTAGTAACACATCCTCAATGCCTTGGGCTTTGATTAGGTCCACCTTATTTATTGCTCTTCTTGTACTCACTATATGAGCCCATTATAATCACACTTGCAATTATACATGCAATAGTTTTGGCTATATGAGTCTTGGCCCTTATGAACTCATATCCTTAATTTGAATATAGGATTCAACTTCCTCTACTAATGGGTAATATTTGATCCCTATCTTATGCCAAGATGAACTGACCTCTTTTCTCTCTCTTTTGAAGTGCCTTCACCATCTCCAATACTAGTCTTGCTATAGTGTAGATTTTTAGATTTATCAACCCAAGCTTCCTTGATTGGTATGGTATCCACGTCTACATTTTTTCATTTTTATTGTTATGTTTTCTCCAAATCAATCATGTTCACAACAAGATATTCTATCAAGCAAGGAATTATAGCTAGTGTTTGGGGTATTGCTAAAGATCTTAGAATTTGTGGTTATGGTGAGACTTGTAAAAGAGGTTGAGCCACTGTGAGAGGCCTTTCTTTGGGAGATTTAACTTGTTGACATGGTCTACGCTAGGCATCTCCTGTGTGGTTCTTCTTGGATAGAGGTAAAAATCATAACATGCCTCTCTTCACCATAATTCTAGTAAAAATATTCCCTTGTAGGTCTTCTTGGAGCTCAATCATTTCCACCACCAGCTACTATCGTAGGTTGTTGTTATGGAACCCTAATAGTCTCTACCAAATTGATTGAAAGATTATATTGTTAATTAGTTATCCTTTCTAGTAATTCTTGATTATGATCCCCCTTTGTGAGGATTTACCGAAATTATAAGTTTTGATGGTGGTTGGACAACCATGGGTTGTGATTGCAAATACTCCACCCTTGACAATTGAGCTTGAAATCTCAATTCACAATTCTTAGCTCTTGCCACTTCCATTGCCTCTTCAAATGTACCAAGAAATTTTCTTTTTACCTTCTCTTGGAGATGAGGGAAAAGACCTGCCATAAAACTTACTTTTTAAAAGAAATTAGGGACTCTCTCTCCATTGGGTAGGGTAGCAGACCATCTTGCCTAGATGATCACAAACTTAGATTCATAATTAGCATAATATTTGAGAGAACGTTGGCATAGTCTTGAGAACTATCTCCAAAAATCTTCAAGAGCATCACCTTCTCCATATTCAAGAATAAATAAATCCTTGAGGGCCTTCCATGTGGCTTTAGTTTCATCACCTAGACCATAATACCAAACCCTTGCATCTTCTTTGAGAACCAAAGGTAGGCCATGAAGCCTTGTGGCCTTATAATCCTTTCCTAAGATAAGGAAATCTAGTTTTAGGCTATCGATGAAATCAACAATATTCTCCCTCGAGCAGCCAAAGAAACTTGGAAATGACATGATTACAAGATTATTGTAGTTCAAAGTAGGAAAGGATGGAGGAGTTAGATAAAGATTATATTTTCACAAAGTGATTTATTGCATGATAAAGATCATGACATCAAACTAATTTTGGTAGTTGACTATGGAAAGGATAAATGACTCTAGCAAAGCATTAATTTTAGCTAGTCTCTGTGTTCCAAACATGGGAGCTATGTATTTTTGAAAAAGGATTTTTGTACTAAAGATGATGTAAAGTGATTAGAAATGAGACGATGCAAATAGCATGTTCTCTCTAAATGGTTGATTCCTTATAGCACAAATTTTCATCTTTGAAAAAATTTAAAAATAAATATAAACTTTTACCTCTGAAAGTAAAATTAAAAGTTTCTTAAAGAATTTCCTTAATAGGGACACCAATTAATGAGAGACAAAATGTGCACTTGTAGCCTCTACAAAAATGGGATCAATCTCCTCATTAAGAGGTGTAAAAGAGACATCAGTAGACAAATTAAAAGTGGACAAGAATACTTCTTACACACATCTAAAAAGAGGTAATGATGATGATGATATAGAAAGAGAAAGAGAGGAGAAGGCATAGTGACATATGAAGTAAATAAAGGGAGATACTAATATTTATGGTTGTAAATAATGCATTCCAAACCCAAAATGTGGTGGGTGGTAGAAGCACACATAAGTAAAGAGGTAGTGATGGTAACAAAATCGGAGGAGAAATAGGAGGAGAGGATGATGGTTTGGACCAATTAAGAGTAGTAAAATGCGTAGGATGGTAAAAGAGAGAAAGATAATAGAGATATAAGGTAGAGGTAGAGTGGAGTATGTGTCTCCTTCTTCCTGGTTTCAGCCCTGGCCCTTGGCAACTCTTTTGGGCAGCATCAAGGACATCTTCCTCAGCCATTGGACTCCCCTTTTGCACTCAAGAAACCCAGGTCTGGTGCAGTCCATGGCAGCCATGGAACCTTGGAATCAAGCTTAGAAATCCTGAAGATTTTGGCCTCTCCTTGGTCCCTGGGATTCCCTCTTCAACATTGCTCAAGATTTCAACCATCAAGAAGAACGGGAAGAAGATTACAAACAAGATTTGAAGGCATGCACTTGTGGGCAGCCATGGCTATGGAGTAGGACCTCAATTTCAGCAAGAACTCTTCATGGGGAGGTCCTGAACCATCCTACCCCAAGCTTCATTTCACCCTTTCTTAACGAAGCATACCCATTTTGGAGCCATGGAGCATTCAGGATCAAATGGAGCTCTCATGCAGAACTGAGGTGGCATTAGTGGCTGCCTTCTTCTCCAAAAGACGCAAGGTAACTGATTCTTGGCTCTCATTCTCTCTGTTTAAGCCTCTTGTTGAATCCCATCCATTTTTTTGAGAGAATGTATGAATCCAAGTAGATAATAGGAGACCCAGACCTTGAATGCATGTGATTAATTGTCCCAATCATTTCTCTTTGATCTTATAGTGCTAAAATGGATTTTACTCATGCTAAGATTCATTGTGATTATATTTTGCTTACCCATAACCCCTTTGGCTTCTTGTGAATTGGCTGAGCCAAGAAGTGATTAAAAAATCCATTGTATAAGGGTGAGTAGGCAGTGAGTCACTACCGGTAAGCTCCCTATCCCTATTTCCCATTCCAATTCCATGCACTTCATGAAAAGCCCAAAATTTTGATTTCAGAAATGCATCTCATGTTGGTTGTTTAATTAATAAATGTCTGCCATGTATATTCCGGGTGAGGAAAAGCCCAATGCCAGGTGAGGTGGCAAGACAAAAGAGGGGTGACCCCCCCTTGCCATCAAAGACCCTGAAGGGGTGCACAACCCGGCTCGGGGGGAACTTTGCCCACCTCCCAGTGATCCGGAGCCCAAAGAATTATTGCAGGTGCAAGTACATTTGATGGAATAGCCCGAACCCTGACCACTTGAGCCTACAAACCCCTACATGCATTGGTAATGTCATGAACCGCTTGGTAATGTATGGTGGATTCAATGCAAGAAGGGCAGGGTATGCAGTGTCGAACTAGTCTCAGCAATGAGCTACGGATGCAAGGAATGTATGGCTTTATGGGGCATTGAGAGCCACCATTGAGGCTCTGGATGTCTGGGATAAGACCCTCACCATTGGGATAAAGTATGCTCCTTGAGGGAGCCTTTGCAGGATATTACAGAGAGCCAGTCCTACGCAGTCAGACCGCAAGAATTGATTACAGCAAAGCCATCTTGTGTAACTGAGCGCAAGCTCTATATCTTGATTTGAAGAGGACATCTTCCCCTTCGGTCTGAGATAAAAATCTCCCCATTCTGCCCTACGGTCTAGGAGATACACTCAATTTTTTGCCCAGAGGTACTATGGGACAGGCAGCAGTTCTACACAGTCTGTCCACAAAAAGTGATTATAGCTAAGCCTTGATCATCTATTGTCGGAGATATTTTTACATAGCCTTGTAGAGGGGATTGAGGGCTTACATTTGAATTAGAAAGTTTGGCAATGGGAGTTTCCTAGCTCAAGTTATCATCATTTCTGTAACAAGGGGTCTGGTAGACTCCACTTGGGATGGCAGGCCACAAGGGTAAAGCAAAGGCCCAAGAGGAATTTCAGCGTGAAATAAGGGACTCCCGTGCCTCAATGAATGATCCTAGCTCAGCCCAGGAGGATGGTGAAGACTTGTTTGAAGAAGGTGGCCCTGAGATAGATCACTTGTCTCTGCTCAACCAAACCCTATGGCAACATGAGACCCGTCATGCTGAACGACATCGAGAGATGGAGCAACGCCACACGGAGATGGAAACCCGCCAAGATCAGTGTCATTACGAGATGATGGCCAAGATGGACTTACTCATAGAGCACATGGTCACCCTCATTTCTGCCATTGCCCCCCCTCGGATCGACCCAAGGAGTATGTCCCTCCCCGTGAGGCTAACCGCCCTCCCCCCTTGGAGACCGGGCGCAGCCCACAAGGTCTTGGTGGTACCCATGGCATCCTCCATAGCACTTATGAGACGGGTGAGCCCTCCACTCGACATGATGAGCCCCTCCTTCCCTCCCCCATTACAAATCCTTCCAGCCCATCATTGGCACCCCAACTCCCCCGTAACGGAAGCTACTTGCACACTCAAGGGAATGGGCATCATATATATGGTCATGGGAAGCATGGACATTTTGGAAAACAAGGTCCTAATGGGCAATTTGGTCCTCATGTAATGCACCGGCAGCATGGCCCCCATGGGAATTTTGGACAGCAAGGCATATATGGGCAGCATGTAGTACATGGCATTCATGGGTAGCCAGGCCCAAATGAGCTGCGTAACAAGATCGTGTTTACAAAATTCAATGGGCAATCCTCATCCCCAGCTGAACTAGAGGAATGGACCTCTAAATTGGAAGCCTATTTTCTCATCTACCCCCGTACCGATGAAGCAAAGATCATTTTTGCCTCCCTTCATTTAGAAGGTTTTGCCCACACATGGTGGAGATTTGTTCAACGAGAAAACCAGCAGTTTTGTGATTGGAAAGAGTTCAAGATGCACATGATCCAAGTTTTTGTCTCACCGGTGGAAAAAGAACGCTTGGCTAGGCAATGGTATCAGTTTGATTAGCGAAATCTTACCGTGAGGGAGTACACCAACCAGTTTATGAACCTATCCATGTATGTTGAGGCAGTTAGTGATGAGGCCAAATTGCATAAATACATTTATGGGCTAGATGCACATCTCTCAGCAGCTGATGTAATGGCTCAAAAGCCAGCCACTCTGTTTGCAGCCATAGAATTGGGTGAACACTATGGTCGAAAGTACCGCCGCAATGAGAGCACGCAGCCCATTGCCGGACAGCAAAGATACCCTATTAGGCAACCCCCATATGCTAATAATTATCGCAGCAATAATGCAGGGAATGGCAGTCCCAAAATTCCTACTTACCCCACTTTTAATGCTGAAAGGAAATATGGCAGTTTTGGGACAGCACCACCCTCCAAAAGTGATCCAAAGTATGCTGAAAATAAGGCTAGGAATGGCTTCGGTTCCAACGGTCAAAAATTCATTCCTCCTGAAATTGTCAAGGATAGAAAAGCCAAAGGCTTGTGTTTTAAATGCGGGGATAAGTACACGACTGATCATGCAGCCAAATGCCCCTTTAAGAACGCCACTGTCAAGTTTAATAGCATGTATGTGCTGGAAGATAGTGACAAGCTGGAAGAGGAAATGCATGACAACTCTTAAATAATGACATTCACTGAAAATGTTGAATATGAGGAGGATATTGATCCCGATCAGTTTTATGACTCACCGGATGGGTTCCCATTTGACCTCGGTGGCTGCCCCGTTGATGGCATGCTTGGGAATGACCCTTGGCACCCCTCATTCACCGCTATATCAGCCTGCTCAATCTCCATGGATGCATGGACCGGCTCTAGGAGTCCGAACACCTTACGGGTGCATGGTAACATTGATGGCAAGAGTGTATACATCCTCATAGATAGTGGCAGCACACATAGCTTTGTAAATAAATTAACTCTTAGCCGTTTGAAATGTGTTCCCACTGAATTACAGCAACCCCTTCGAGTTCAATTGGCCAATGGAAATGAGGAAGTGAGCTCCCATGTATGCACACAAGTGTCTCTCATGCTGGCTGAAAATTACACAGCAAAGGTAGACTTGATTACCCTTGATATGGGCCTCGTGGATGTTGTATTGGGATGTGATTGGCTTCAGCAGTTGGGAAAAATCTCTATGGACTTCTCTCAGCTGTACATGGAGTTTATAATGCATGGGCAGCTTGTACACTTGGAGGGAATCAAAGAAAATGCAGATTTTCAACTTATAACAGCAAGACAACTCAAAAAGGAATTCAAGAAGCGCTCCCAAATCTTTGTCTTGCATTTGCATAAGGATAATGATGACCAACACACCTTGGGGAAGCAAAATGCAGCACTTAAAGCACTTTTGGCTGAGTATGAGGACCTATTTCAGCCTCCCACTACCCTTCCCCGTAAAAGATTGGTGGATCACCCGATTGACTTGGAGCCCCATGCCAAGCCCATCAATAAACCCCCATATAGACTCTCTAAATGTGAGAGAGAGGAAGTAGCAAAGCAATTCAAGGAGCTCACTGAGGTGAGATTCATAGAGCCTAGCTCTTCCCCTTATGCCTCCCCGGTCCTATTGGTTAAGAAAAAGGATGGATCTTTCCGGTTATGCATTGACTACCGTGATCTCAATAAGATCACCGTCAAAAATAGATACCCCATCCCTCGAATTGATGACTTGCTTGATGAACTCAATGGTGCACGCTAGTTCACTAAGATTGATTTGCGATCCGGTTACCATCAAATCAGAATGCGGGCGGGTGTTGAAGTCAAAATAGCCTTTCGGACTGATCGTGGCTTGTACCATTTCCTTGTCATGCCATTTGGGCTCACAAATGCCCCCGCCACATTTCAGAGCTTAATGAACAAGATATTATAGCCATGGCTTTTTGAGTTTGTGTTGGTATTCTTTGATGATATACTCATTTACAGCAAGTCAATGCATGAACACTTAAAGCATGTCAGGCAAATTTTTTATGTACTGAGAGAGCACCGCCTCTTTGCCAAAGAAAGCAAGTGTGTCTTTATGCAAACAGAGGTTGAGTACTTAGGACACATCGTTAGTGAAAAAGGCATCCAAGCTGATCCTAAAAAAGTGCAATGTGTCCGGGAGTGGCCCACCCCCACTACCACTACCTCCTTGCGTGGCTTTCTTGGTCTCTCCTCCTTTTATAGCAGATTTATTCGGCATTATGCCACAATTGCAGCCCCGTTAATAGATCAGCTGAAAAAAGCGGCTTTCCTATGGGATGAATTGGCTGCCCGCAGATTTCAGCAGTTGAAAGACTTGCTCACTTCAGCCCCCATCCTCGCATGCCCCGATTTTTCAAAGGATTTTACCATCTAGTGTGATGGTAGTGGACGGGGTATTGTTGCAGTTTTGCTGCAGGAACATGGGGTAATAGCATTTGAGAGCCAAAAATTAGATGATAAAGAGAGAGAGTTGCATGTCTATGATCAGGAGATATTGGCAGTCATTCATGCTATCAAAAAGTGGCATCACTACTTGTATGGCAGCAGATTTAAGGTAAAAAGTGACCACCGTGTGCTCAAATATTTCTTGACTCAGCCCAACCTCACTCCCAAACAATGTAGATAGGTGGCGACACTACAAAACTATGACTTTGAGACTACCCACACCCGTGGCAAGGACAATGTAGTGGTCGATGCACTCTCTCGCATGTGGGCATGCAAGGTCTCATCCATCACTGAACTCCACCATGATTGGATTGAAGAGCTCCAAGAGGCATACTTGCTTGATGCTGAATTCAGCCCTCTTTTCTAGAAATTACAGCAAGGTGTCCTGGATGAGAATTCCCAATATCAGCTCCATAATGGCCTCATTTGGATCCATGGCCGTATTGTGATTCCCCATGCCTCTCCCTTCACACAAAGGATCCTTGAAGAGATGCATTCTTCCTTGATTGCTGGCCACTTAGGGGTCTTCAAAACATATGATCGAGTTTCAAAAAGCTTCCATTAGAAAGGCCTATGGCCGGATGTAAAATACTTTGTGTCTAGATGTGTGCCTTGCCAACAAAATAAAGATAGCTCTCTTAAACCGGGTGGTTTGTTGCAGCCTTTACCTATTCCCGAAAGAAAATGGACCCACATTACCATGGATTTCATCATTGGTTTACCTAAAACCAAGAAGAGTTGGGATAGCATTTACGTGGTAGTTGACAGACTCACCAAAGCAGCCCATTCCATCCCTACAAAATCCCAGTTTACAGCATCCCAAGTTGCCACTCAGTTTATGGAGCATGTTTTTAAGTTGCATGGCTTGCCCCAAGTCATAGTACATGACCGGGACACCAAATTTATGAGTCAATTTTGGCAGACCATTTTCACCTCCATGGGGACCAATTTAGCTCCGTCTACAACCTATCATCCCCAAACGGATGGGTAGACTGAAAGAGTCAATAAGTGGCTTGAAACTTATTTGCGACATTTTTGTCATGATGTGCAGAATTCTTGGGATATATGGCTGCACTTGGCTGAATTTTCTTACAACAACTCCACTCATTCAAGCATTGGAGTCTCTACCTTCGAAGCATTGTATAGTTATTGGGTGCCCCTTCCTACCGTGATCTTCAATGAAAAGCTCAACCCCTTGGGAAAAGAAGAGCTGGACCGCATGCAAGCTCTACTTCAACAATGCAAGGTAAACCTCAAAAGGGCTCAAGAGCACATGAAGCTCCATGCTGATGCAAAAAGAAGACCCCTTGACTTTCAAGAGGGTTAAATGGTACTCCTCAAGGTCCCCAAATCCCGTTATGCCACACTAAAGGACGGCTCTTGCAACAAGTTGGCACACCGTTACTATGGGCCCTACAAGATCATTAAGAAGGTCGGGGACTTGGTTTACCTCCTCCAACTCCCTTCCACCACTAAGATCCATGATGTCTTCCACGTGAGCCAATTGAAACCTTTCATTGGCACTCCCAAAGATCATGTAGAGGAGCTCCCACCCATAGATGAGGAGGGCCTTACTCAGTACATTCAGGAAGCGGTCATTGGGCAACGTGAAAAGAAACTTCGCACCAGTTCCATACATGAATACTTGATCAAATGGCAAGGCCTACCAATAGAGGAAGCCTCTTGGCGCCTAGCATCTATACTGGATGAATTTCCACACCTCAAGGAGGCTGTGTTGGCTAGCACCTGACCATGACCACTGTTTTGGGCTGCAGTCTGCATCTGGACAGCCACCTGTTTTGTACCAGATTTGGTCCTGGTCCACTCTCAGCCCCATCCTCCATACATGGCCACAAAGTATACCTTGAGGGCTCTGTGCCGACACCTTACTTGCCCCGATAGGAGTTCCCTAGTGGAAGTTATGGCTTTTTTTCTCCAGCCATACCATCTGGGATTGCACACTAGAAATTCCTGGACAGCCCTTTATTTTGTACCAGTTTTGGTCCTGACCTGATTGCAGCCCCGCCTCACCCACATGGGCTGAAAGTACATTTCATGGACTCCGTAAGGACACCTCAATTGTCCCATTCGTTGTTGCCCACACAAAGTTATGGCTGATTTCCTACAGCACACTCTTATAGTCCATGACTACATCCCTTGTTTTTGAGGACAAAAACTTTATGAGATGGGATGGTTTGTAATGAACGGGGATCATGGGAATATGGCATGGGAACATACTAGTCGCATTGACGGTATATAAGGTGTAAGAGGGTATTTTGAGGCATCACAGAAATTATCAAGAAACTCTCTTTTCACCTTCTCAAGCTTCCATGGCTTCCTCTTCTTCTTCCTCTCTCCCTTCTTTCTCTCTCTTCTTCTTACCTTTCTCTCTCCTCTCCCTCTTCTTCTGCAGTCCTTCTCTCTCTCTTTCCCCTTAGTTAGGACAGTTAGGTCTCCTTCATTACAAGTGGTATCAGAGCTTTGTCCTTGATTCTTCTCTTTCCCCATAGATTTAGGGCTCTCACAGTTTCCCAATGTACAAGAAAATATTGCTTCACCTGTACATAATCAATGGCTATCTTAACTTTTGGACATGCTTCTTAAGGATCTCTAATGAGTTGTTTGCTACCCGCATTCTCCAATTGTAATGAACGGGGATCACGGGATATGGCATGGGAACATACCAATCACACTGACGGTATATAAGGTGTAAGAGGGTATTTTGAGGCATCACAGAAATTATCAAGAAACTCTCTTTTCACCTTCTCAAGCTTCCATGGCTTCCTCTTCTTCTTCCTCTCTCCCTTCTTTCTCTCTCTTCTTCTTACCTTTCTCTCTCCTCTCCCTCTTCTTCTGCAGTCCTTCTCTCTCTCTTTCCCCTTAGTTAGGACAGTTAGGTCTCCTTCATTACAAGTGGTATCAGAGCTTTGTCCTTGATTCTTCTCTTTCCCCATAGATTTAGGGCTCTCACAGTTTCCCAATGTACAAGAAAATATTGCTTCACCAGTACATAATCAATGGCTATCTTAACTTTTGGACATGCTTCTTAAGGATCTCTAATGAGTTGTTTGCTACCCGCATTCTCCAATTGTAATGAACGGGGATCACGGGAATATGGCATGGGAACATACCAATCACACTGACGGTATATAAGGTGTAAGAGGGTATTTTGAGGCATCATAGAAATTATCAAGAAACTCTCTTTTCACCTTCTCAAGCTTCCATGGCTTCCTCTTCTTCTTCTTCTTCCTCTCTCCCTCTTTCTCTCTCTTCTTCTTGCCTTTCTCTCTCCTCTCCCTCTTCTTCTGCAGTCCTTCTCTCTCTCTTTCCCCTTAGTTAGGACAGTTAGGTCTCCTTCATTATAAGTGGTATCAGAGCTTTGTCCTTGATCCTTCTATTTCCCCATAGATTTAGGGCTCTCACAGTTTCCCATAGCTAGAAAGCTCCAGTAACATCTCTTTCACAGGTACACAGGAGTACTCAGGCAGGCTGTCAGCCCTCTTGAAGACTGTGGCAGCCTTTCTTGGAGCTTTCCCAAGAACCATGGACAAATCTCGAGGCGAGCAGACAAATTTGATAGGTCGTCACTAATTTTCATGCAAGTTTTTTAGGGTTTTGGGCAAAAAAAGAGGGTAGCACAGTTAGAGAAGGCCAAAAACTCAGTTACTTTTCAAGAAGACCTTCTCTCTCCTCTTCTCCCCAAGCTGCCATGGAAGCTCTAGCCCAAGAAACTCAGAAATCTTGCTCCCCCTCCTCTTCCTCAGCAAGATTGGCTGGTCCCAAGGTCTTCCCCTCAGTTGGAGCAGCACATTGAGTAGCAGCAACCTTGCATTGTCCCTGCTGCTGGCCCCCAGGAGCAGCCTGAAATTTGCGGCACAAAAAACGGGCTGCTTCCTCGCCTGCAGGGCAGCCCTCCCAGCTCTCCCCTCCTTCCTGGTTTCAGCCCTGGCCCTTGGCACCTCTTTTGGGCAGCATCAGGGACATCTTCCTCAGCCATTGGACTCTCCTTTTGCACTTAAGAAACCCTGGTTTGGTGCATTCCATGGCAGCCATGGAACCTTGGCATCAAGCTCAGAAATCATGAAGATTTTGGCCTCTCCTTGGTCCCCGGGAGTCCCTCTTCAACATTGCTCAAGATTTCAGCCATCAAGAAGAATGGGAAGAATATTACAAGCAAGATTTGAAGGCATGCACTTGTGGGCAGCCATGGCTATGGAGTAGGACCTCAATTTCAGCAAGAACTCTTCATGGGGAGGTCCTGAACCATCCTGCCCCAAGCTTGATTTCACCCTTTCTTGACAAAGCATACCCATTTTGGAGCCATGGAGCATTTGGGATCAAATGGAGCTCTCATGGAGGACTGAGGTGGCATTAGTGGCTGCCTTCTTCTCCAAAAGACTCAAGGTAACTGATTCTTGGCTCTCATTATCTCCGTTTAAGCCTCTTGTTGAATCCCATCCATTTGTTTGAGAGAATGTATGAGTCCAAGTAGATAATAGGAGACCCAGACCTTGAATGCATGCTGATTAATTGTCCCAGTCATTTCTCTTTGATCTTATAGTGTTGAAATGGATTTTACTTATGCTGAAGCTTCATTGTGATTATATTTTACTTACCCATAACCCGTTTGGCTTCTTGTGAATTGGCTGAGCCAAGAAGTGATTAAAAAATCTATTGTATAAGGGTGAGTAGGCAGTGAGTCATTGCTGGTAAGCTCCCTATCCCTATTCCCCATTCCAATTCCATGCACTTCATGAAAAGCCCAAAATTTTGATTTCTGAAATGCATTTCATGCTAGTTGTTTAATTAATAAATGTCCGACATGTATATTCTGGGTGAGGAAAAGCCTGATGCCAGGCGAGGTGGCAAGACAAAAGAGGGGTGACCCCCCCTTGCCATCAAAGCCTCTGAAAGGGTGCACAACCCGGCCCGGGGGGGAACTTTGCCCACCTCCCGGTGATCCGGAGCCCAAAGAATTATTGCACATGCAGGTACATTTGATGGAATAGCCTGAACCCTGATCACTTAAGCCTACAAACGCCTACATGCATTGGTAATGTCATGAACCGCTTCGTAATGTATGGTGGATGCAATGCAAGAAGGGCAAGGTATGTAGTGTGGAATTGGTCTCACCACAATGAGCTATGGATGCAAGGAATGTATGGCTTTATGGGGCATTGAAAGCAACCATTGAGGCCCTGGATGTTTGGGATAAGACCCTCACCATTGGGATAAAGTATGCTCCTTGAGGGAGCCTTTGCAGGATATTGCAAACAGCCAGTCCTACACAGTCAGCCCACAAGAATTGATTACAGCAAAGCCTTCTTGTGTGACTAAGCATGATCTCTATATCTTGATTCAAAGAGGGCATATTCCCCTTCGATATGAGCTAAAAACCTCCCCATTCTGCCCTACGGTTTGGAAGATACACTCAGTTTTGTGCTCAGAGGTACTGTGGGACAGGTAGCAATCCTACACAGTCAGCCCGCAAGAATTGATTACAGCAAAGCCTTCTTGTGTGATTGAGCGTGAGATCTATAGCTTGATTTGAAGAGGGCATCTTCCCCTTTGGTCTGAGCTTAAAACCTCCCCATTCTGCCCTATGGTCTGGGAGATACACTTAGTTTTGTGCCCAGAGGTATTGTGGGATAGGCAGCAGTTCTACACAGTCTGTCCACAAAAAGTGATTATAGCTAAGCCTTGATCATTTACTGTTGGAGATATTTTTACATAGCCTCGTAGAGGGGATCGAGGGCTTACATTTGAATCAGAAAGTTTGGCAATGGGAGTTTCCTAGCTCAAGTTATCATCATTTCTGTAACAAGGGGTCTGGTAGATTGCCCTTGGGATGGCAGGCCACAAGGGTAAAGCAAAGGCCCAAGAGGAATTTCAGCATGAAATAAGCGACTCCCGTGCCTCAATGAACGATCCTAGCTTAGCCCAGGAGGATCGTGAAGACTTGTTTGAAGAAGGTGCCCCCGAGATAGATCACTTGTCTCTGCTCAACCAAACCCTATGCCAACATGAGACCCGTCATGCTGAACGACATCGAGAGATGGAGCAACGCCACAGGGAGATATAAACCCGCCAAGATCACTGTCATTCCGAGATGATGGCCAAGATAGACTTACTCATAGAGCGCATGGGCACCCTCATTCCGGCCATTGTCCCCCCCCGGATCGACCCAAGGAGTATGTCCCTCCCCGTGAGGCTAACCGCCCTCCCCCTTTGGAGACCGGGCGCAACCCACAAGGTCTTGGTGGTACCCATGGCATCCCCCATAGCACTTATGAGACGGGTGAGCCCTCCACTCGACATATGGCATTCATGGGCAACCACGCCCAAATGAGCTATGTGACAAGATTGTGTTTACAAAATTCAACGGGCAATCTTCATCCCCAGCTGAACTAGAGGAATGGACCTCTAAATTGGAAGCCTATTTTCTCATCTACCCCCGTACCGATGAAGCAAAGATCATTTTTACCTCCCTTCACTTAGAAGGTTTTTCCCACACATGGTGGAGATTTGTTCAACGAGAAAACCAACAGTTTCGTGATTGGGAAGAGTTCAAGATGCAGATGATCCAAGTTTTTGTCTCCCCGGTGGAAAAAGAATGCTTGGCTAGGCAATGGTATCAGTTTGATCAGCGAAATCTCACCGTGAGGGAGTACACCAACCAGTTTATGAACCTATCCATATATGTTGAGGTAGTTAGTGATGAGGCCAAATTGCATAAATACATTTATGGGTTGGATGCGCATCTCTCAGCTGATGTAATGGCTCAAAAGCCAGCCACCCTGTTTGCAGCCATAGAATTGGCTGAATGCTATGGTCGAAAGTACTACCGCAATGAGAGCACGCAGCCCATTGCCAGACAGCAAAGATACCCTATTAGGCAATCCCCATATGCTAATAATTATTGCAGCAATAATGCAGGGAATGGCAGCCCCAAAATTCCTACTTACCCCACTTTTAATGCTGAAAGGAAATATGGCAGTTTTGGGACAGCACCACCCTCCAAAAGTGACCCAAAGTATGCTGAGAATAAGGCCAGGAATGGCTTCAGTCCCAACGGTCAAAAATTCATTCCTCTTGAACTTGTCAAGGATAGAAAAGCCAAAGGCTTGTGTTTCAAATGCGGGGATAAGTACATGACTGATCATGCATCCAAATGCCCCTTTAAGAATGTCACTGTCAAGTTTAATAGCATGTATGTGCTGGAAGATAGTGACAAGCTGGAAGAGGACATGCATGACAGCTCTCAAATAATGACACTTGCTGAAAATGCTGAATATGAGAAGGATATTGATCCTGGTGAGTCATAAAACTGAATTACAGCAACCCCTTCGGGTTCAAGTGGCCAATGGAAATGAGGAAGTGAGCTCCCATATATGCACACAAGTGTCTCTCATGCTGGCTGAAAATTACACAGCAAAGGTGGACTTGATTACCCTTGATATGGGCCCCGTGGATGTTGTATTGGGATGTGATTGGCTTCAGCAGTTGGGAAAAATCTCTATGGACTTCTCTCAGTTGTACATGGAGTTTGTAATGCATGGGTAGCTTGTACACTTGGAGGGAATCAAAGAAAATGCAGATTTTCAGCTTATAACAACAAGACAACTCAAAAAGGAATTCAAGAAGCGCTCCCAAATCTTTGTCTTGCATTTTCATAAGGATAATGATGTGACCAACACACCTTCGGAAAGCAAAATGCAGCACTTAAAGCACTTTTGGCTGAATATGAGGACCTATTTCAGCCTCCCACTACCCTTCCCGCTAAAAGATTGGTGGATCACCCGATTGACTTGGAGCCCCACGCCAAGCCCATCATTAAACCCCCATATAGGCTCTCTAAATGTGAGAGAGAGGAAGTAGCAAAGCAAGTCAAGGAGCTCACTGAGATGGGATTCATAGAGCCTAGCTCTTCCCCTTATGCCTCCCCGGTCCTATTGGTTAAGAAAAAGGACAAATCTTTCCGGTTATGCATTGACTACCGTGATCTCAATAAGATCACCGTTAAAAATAGATACCCCATCCCTCGAATTGATGACTTGCTTGATGAACTCAAGGGTGCACGCTACTTCACTAAGATTGATTTGCAATCCAGTTACCACCAAATCAAAATGAGGGTGGGTGATGAAGTCAAAATAGCCTTTCAGACTGACCGTGGCTTATACCATTTCCTTGTCATGCCATTTGGGCTCACAAATACCCCCGCCACATTTCAGAGCTTAATGAACAAGATATTGCAGCCATGGCTTTTCCAGTTTGTGTTGGTATTCTTTGATGATATACTCATTTACAGTAAGTCAATGCATGAGCACTTAAAGCATGTCAGGCAAATTTTTGATGTACTGAGAGAGCACCGCCTCTTTGCCAAAGAAAGCAAGTGTGTCTTTATGCAAACGGAGGTTGAGTACTTAGGACACATCGTTAGTGAGAAAGGCATCCAAGCTGATCCTAAAAAAGTGCAATGTGTCCGGGAGTGGCCCACCCCCACTACCACTACCTCCTTGCGTGGTTTTCTTGGTCTCTCCTCCTTTTATAGCAGATTTATTCACCATTATGCCACAATTGCAGCCCCATTAATAGACCAGCTGAAAAAAGAGGCTTTCCTATGGGATGAATTGGCTGCCCGCAGTTTTCAGCAGCTGAAAGACTTGCTCACCTCAGCCCCCATCCTCGTATGCCCCGATTTTTCAAAGGATTATACCACCTAGTGTGATGCTAGTGGACGGGGTATTGGTGCAGTTTTGCTGTAGGAACATGGGGTAATAGCATTTGAGAGCCGAAAATTGGATGATAAAGAGAGAGAGTTGCATGTCTATGATCAGGATATGTTGGCAGTCATTCATGCTATCAAAAAGTGGCATCACTACTTGTATGGCAGCAGATTTAAGGTGAAAAGTGACCACTGTGTGCTCATATATTTCTTGACTCAACCGAGCCTCACTCCCAAACAACGTAGATGGGTGGCGACACTACAAAACTATGACTTTGAGACTACCCACACCCGTGGCAAGGACATTGTAGTGGCCGATGCACTCTCTCGCATGTGGGCATGTAAGGTCTCATCCATCACTGAACTCCACCATGATTGGATTGAAGAGCTCCAAGAGGCATACTTGCTTGATGCTGAATTCAGCCCTCTTTTCCAGAAATTACAGCAAGGTGTCCTGGATGAGAATTCCCAATATCAGCTCCATAATGGCCTCATTTGGATCCATGGCCGTATTGTGATTCCCCATGCCTCTCCCTTCACCCAAAGGATCCTTGAAGAGATGCATTCTTCCCCGATTGCTGGCCACTTAGGGGTCTTCAAAACATATGATCGAGTTTCAAAAAGCTTCGATTGGAAAGGCCTATGGCGGGATGTAAAAGACTTTGTGTCTAGATGTGTGCCTTGCCAACAAAATAAAGATAGCTCTCTTAAACCAGGTGGCTTGTTGCAACCTTTACCTACTCCCGAAGGAGAATGGACCCACATTACCATGGATTTCATCACTGGTTTACCTACAACCAAGAAGGGTTGGGATAGCATTTATGTGGTAGTTGACAGACTCACTAAAGCAGCCCATTCCATCCCTACAAAATCCCAGTTTACAGCATCCCAAGTTGCCACTCAGTTTATGGAGCATGTTTTTAAGTTGCATGGCTTGCCCCAAGTCATAGTACATGACCGGGACACCAAATTTATGAGTCACTTTTGGCAGACCATTTTCAGCTCCATGGGGACCAAATTCGCTCTGTTTACAGCCTCTCATCCCCAAACGGATGGGCAGACCGAAAGAGTTAATAAGTGGCTTGAAACTTATTTGCGACATTTTTGTCATGATGTGCAGAATTCTTGGGATGTATGGCTGCACTTGGCTGAATTTTCTTACAACAACTCCACTCATTCAATCATTGGAGTCTTTCCCTTTGAAGCATTGTATGGTTATCGGGTGCCCCTTCCTACCGTAATCTTCAATGAAAAGCTCAACCCCTTGGGAAAAGAAGAGCTGGACCGCATGCAAGCTCTACTTCAACAATGCAAGGTAAACCTCAAAAGGGCTCAAGAGAACATGAAGCTCCATGCTGATGCAAAAAGAAGACCCCTTGACTTTCAAGGGGGTGAAATGGTACTCCTCAAGGTCCCCAAGTCTTGTTATACCACGCTAAAGGACGGCTCTTGTAACAAGTTGGTACACCGTTACTATGGGCCCTACAAGATCATTAAGAAGGTCGGGGACTTGGCTTACCGCCTCCAACTCCCTCCCACCACTAAGATCCATGATGTCTTCCATGTGAGCCAATTGAAACCTTTCATTGGCACTCCCAAATATCATATAGAGGAGCTCCCACCCATAGATGAGGAGGGCCTTATTCAGTACATTCGGGAAGCGGTCATTGGGCAACGTGAAAAGCAACTCTACACCCGTTCCATACATGAATACTTGATCAAATGGCAAGGCCTACCAATAGAGGAAGCCTCTTGGTGCCTAGCATCTATATTGGATGAATTTCCACACCTCAAGGAGGCTGTGTTGGTTGGCACCTCATCATGATCCCTGTTTTGGGCTGCAGTCTTCATCTGGACAGCCACCTATTTTGTACCAAATTTGTTCCTAGTCCACTCTCAGCCCAATCCTCCATACATGGCCACAAAGTATACCTCGAGGGCTCTGTGCCGACACCTTACTTGCCCCAATCGGAGTTCCCTAGTGGAAGATATGGCTGTTTTTCTCCAACCATACCATTTGGGACTGCACACTAGAAATTCCTGGACAGCCCTTTATTTTGTACCAGTTTTGGTCCTGACCTGATTGCAGCCCTGCCTCACCCACATGGGCTGAAAGTACATCTCATGGACTCCGTAAGGACACCTCAATTGTCCCATTCGTTTTTGCCCACACAAAGTTATGGCTGATTTCCTACAGCACACTCTTACAGTCCATGACTACATCCCTTGTTTTTTAGGACAAAAACTTTATGAGACGGGATGGTTTATAATGAACGGGGATCACAGGAATATGGCATGGGAACATACCAGTCACATTGACGGTATATAAGGTGTAAGAGGGTATTTTGAGGCATCACAGAAATTATCAAGAAACTCTCTTTTCACCTTCTCAAGCTTCCATGGCATCCTCTTCTTCTTCTTCCTCTCTCCCTCTTTCTCTCTCTTCTTCTTGCCTTTCTCTCTCCTCTCCCTCTTCTTCTGTAGTCCTTCTCTTTCTCTTTCCCCTTAGTTAGGACAGTTAGGTCTCCTTCATTACACCAATCATGATCAATGTCAACCCCAACCATGCACTATTTTCATATAAAATCTTGATAATTATACTAATATATGATCCATGCTCAAGAAATGCAATGCATAAAGTCTCAAGCTCCCAAACCTTAACCATGTTTTTTGTTGTTGCTTGAGACCAATGGTTCTGACAATAACGACTTCTAGGGATAAATCTTGAAGCTTCATCATGAGTATGTTGCATTTGGATGATTCCTCTTTGAGTATTGCTATATCTAGTTGATTCTCATTTAGGTAATACTGAATCTTTAGCCAAAAATACATTAGCATTTTCATCCTTAACTAGCTCATTTAGCATCAACCCTTTTTTCGAAAAGCACATGTACTTTTTCCATAATCAGTCTTTTTGCATTGCACAACGGGCTCTTTTTCCATTTGCACCATAGCATTTGTCAAATAACCAAGAAACTTTCACTATCTCTTTATAATGTCAATAATTTCATCATGAAAATCTCATTTTGTGATATCTAGTACCTTCATAAGAGTAAATTTCATTGTGTTATGGAGAATACACTCTTTAAGCAATTTTTCTATATCCATTACAGTCTCAATGTTGGGTTGCAACTTGTAACCTAGTTGTTTATCCTTTTTCTTCCCATCATGTTTCTTTTCTTGAGATACATCCTCCACATTACATGCTCAAGAGTAGGCCGAACTAAATTCCTAGGTTGCTTAGGAGTTCCACGTGTCACTCTTTTTTAAGTCTATTTAATATCTTAATCCCACTTTCTCTAAACTTTCACAATCACATCTATGTTTTACAACTTAGCCAAACAAGCATACTAAGAGAGAAAATGTGCACTACATAAATGGGATCGATCTCCTCATTAATAGTTATAAAAGGGACACCACATAGCCAAATTAGAAGTGGACTAGGGTAACTTTTACACACATGGGTAGAGAGATAATGATGCTAATTATGTAGAAAGAGAAAGAGAGTAGAAAGTGTAGTACAATATAAAGAAAATAAGTGAAAAAAATAATATTCAAGGTTAAATTAATGTATTCCAAACCGAAAATGGTGGGGTGGACATGCACACATAAGTGAAGAGGTAACAATAATGACAAGGAGACAAAGAAGAGAGTGATGGTATGGAGGAGTTTGAGAGTAACAAAATAGGAAGGATGGGGATAATGGAGGGATGGAGAATGTGAGAGAATGAGGGTATGGGTAGAAGAGGTTAATGGTATGATGAAGTGGGAGCAAGGAGGGTGATGAAGTTGGAGGATGGGGGGGGGGGGGAGTGAGGGAGAGGGTGAGGATATGTGTGATGAAGTGGAGAAGAAGGGTGGTGGAGTGGAGAGAGATAAGAAGATGGTGAAGGAGAGAAATAGAATAGGCATATGAAGATAGTGTTCGAGTGGAGTATGTGTATCCTCCACTAGAAGGCTCAAGGGGTCTCCTTTTATAGGTACTCGATTGGATTGTATTATTAGCTAACCCCAATTAATCAAGTGCAATCTTGATTGATTAGAGTCCCAAATTGAATGATACATAAGGTGATGCAGATAGTGCATGGAGTCTCCTTTTATAATATATTTTTTTGTCTTGTGTGCATGAGTCTTCATAGTCAAGCTTTCCATGGAAATAATAAGAAAAGAAAAGGTAAACTAAAAAGATCAAAAAATGTGAGGGAGAGTTGTGCATATGCATAACTAGCAGAATGTGAGGTTTTACAATATGGAATGGATAATTTTACAAGAGTTTGAGTAGAGGAAATTAGAAAATATATATACACTTCTTACAATATGTTCTCATCCTCCAAAAGGAAAAGAAGCTTACTTTGGAGAGAGATTCATGGAGGAAAATACTTTCAATAATAATTAACAAGAGTCTAAAACCTCCATCATTAGAGATGGGGCATTTGCTACGAATCTTTTTGTGCGCAAATATATTGTTTGCATTTTTTTCTTTTGGTGGCCCAATGCTTTTTCCATACATGCACCATTTAAGAAGCTCTAAATATTAAAATAAGTTTAGGTATGAGTTGCAAATGCCCTTGAATCATTAAAGAATTTGTATGGTGAGAAAAATCTATTGAAAAATATCTGAAAGACCTTTGATTTATGTCTTTCTGAACAATGAATGCATGCCTAAAGAGAGTTGTGATTGAAGTACAATCAACTTACTTGCTACTACATGGCTTGAGTAGCTGGTGCTTATTGAAGTTTTTGTAGACTATTTGAAGGCATTGCTACTATCCATGTGGAAAGGTGTCAGGATTGAGAATGGGCCTAAAACTGGCTCTAAGTCTCTACTCGGCGGGCCTCTTAGACTCACCCAAACAACCCCGTAGCCTCATCTCCAAGAGCATAAAGATACTATGAATTGATATATCCAAAGAACGTGTTTGTAGATATGATCTCTAGATTATAGTCTGACGTGATGCCCTTCCCAACTCCAAGCAAAAGGAGTACCCAAACATATAGGTGGCTATTACCTCGTAACACAAACAAAGGGAGCTCCTGATTGGTCCCAGGATGCATCATCATCAACATATAACACATATGCACAAAGTCCACTCTTCACAATATTTTTTCCTACAGATAGTATATTCCTAACCAAATCAACCCCCAAGGAAACGATCATCCTAAACCTATAGCATAAGGAGTCTCACACTCATCGTGGGTCAATAGTTTGAAATCAAGTGCTATGTATCTACGAGATAGTTCTCTTTATATCATGTCAATGTAATGCAATGTAAAGTGGATGACTTTGAGTGTACAAAAATTTTACTTTAATAAAATTAGCATTGTGAGTGTGCTCAAACATTCTTCCCATGATTTCCTTTCACTAATGACTTTGTTGTGCTGACAAGGTAGTGATAGATTACTGCGTGTCACTATACCTCTTAATACTTAAAACAAAATAAAATCAAAACCTATATGAAAAGTGCAGCAAAAAAAAAAAAAAATTCGAATCATATTAGCACATAAAACCCCCTCTGTCCCTACCATTTAGGGTTTTGCTTGCAATGGGTAGGTTAAAAGGTGTTTCCATACATCTTTCTTTATAATGTAAGAAATAAATATACACTAAAACATACAAATAGGGGTAATTTGAGGCAAATACTCATGGCTTATCTTCATTATACTTGCATAAACATAGCCCTAAATTTCCATAATTTCCACACGTGATATCTAAATTTTTCACAATTAAAACTCAATTTTCTCTGTTTTTCACAATCATTGTAGTAAAGGTTTTGGTTTTTCTAAATTATCTGATGTGAAACACTTAAGAATATTGAGATTCATTATTACTCCCCATTTCCATCCATGGAAACACAATATGTCATATTGAAACTCATAAAATTGATGATTTAGCATTAAACGGTGCTTTTGCGTGTTTTGGATAAAGTGTATAAGTGATAAAGACTTGCTATTCATGTTGGTATTTTTGAGAGAATGAACATTTTCAAATATTAGAAATTAATTTCAACCATAGGAAACCAATATGCATCATAAAATCGAGAGGAAGCCCACTTAGTCATAAAATCATGTATGCATGTTTTGTAATTTGAGAACAAGAAGCCCCTAATTCTTGTTTATAGCTGCTAATGCTTCCTTGTACTATCCCTCACATTCTGTTGTGAATCAATATCCATTCCCCCTCATTCTCTTTGCCCATATGAGCCATGTTTATGGCGAGAGAGAAAGAGGACATAGAAAGACTAATTTTTTATCTTGCTAAATACTACATCATTTCGCATAAAAAGTGAAGTGATGGAGAGCAAAAAATTGAAGCAGCCACCCAATGCCCAAGAGAGAGAAGAGAATCATTACAGGTTTTTTGGGGGATGGAATAGGCATTGAAAAAAATGTGCCTATTGAGCCAAATGAACCAACAATCCAGACTTTGGACAACACTGCAACTCAGTTTGGTGAAATCTCTCACCTTGCCTCTCAATGCTCCACTCTAACTAACCAAGCAACCTCCTCTCCAACCCAAGAAAGTAAGAAAACAAGACTCACCTAACTTACCTTCTTGCATTTGATGGCTCAATGGCTCGAAGATGGTTCCACGACCATGATCAATTGATAAACCAAGAAATAAGGCAAAACACAAGCACAAGATTCTCCCTCTACCTCGACCAAACCTCTCTCAATAATGTATTTATTAGCTCAACCTTTGCAAAATTATGTAGTTGGCTAAGACTATAAAGCCATGTGTTTCGTAGAAAGGTTTAGACCTTAATAGATGTAACTTTACACTTTTAAGAAAATAAAAATAGGGTTGTGGATTGTGGGGTGAAGGGGCGTGTCTTTTGGCATCTCCTCTTCCTCTTCTTCACCCTCGACACGTCTCCCATCATACACACCTTTTCACGTTCAAATCTCTCTCTCTCTCTCTCTCTCTCTCTCTCTCTCTCTCTCTCTCTCTCTCTCTCTCTCTCTCTCTCTCTCTCTCTCTCTCTCGCAAAAATGGTAGTCTCATGTGATGATGAAAGTGAGGACATAAATGATGATTCATATCTTCTTTCTCAATGATGATGCTTAGCGTGAGCATAGATTTTGCTTCCTGGTTTGTTCTCTTGATCATTTCACGTGGGGGGCATTGTGAGAACCAGGCATCATCGACTACTCAAATTATCAAATCTTTCAAAGGATCTTTATGGGCCGGCGGGCAGACAATATGCAATCTCTATCAGAGTACCAAAATGCTATTGGTAGGCTTGTCGACTTTAGCAGTGGGACGATTGGCTGCGCGGGCAAGATAGTGGGCCGCCATAGCTTGGTGCATCTGCCTCACGAGAAGGCCTATGTTCTCACCTTCTACCACCGTCTTCCCTTCTTCTCCACCTCCCCTCCCAACATCATCTTCCTCCCTGCCATGCTCGTCCCATGTTCTCCTTCTCCCTTGGCTCATCTTCCACACGGTGACCTCCCCCCTCAACAGCATTGGTTCTACCTACGTGTTCCCGTGTTCCCCACCGACGGCTGCCTTCTTGTCTCGGTTTGCGCGATCTCATCCACGTGATCTCAATGGCCCACATTTCTCTAATTTATTTAAAGCATTATACAAAAAGAAAAATATTCACTTATCTCTAGCATCCCATTCACATGCCGGTGCTTCATGGTAGCATTTCTCCCAACAACAGTGTGAAGTATTATCCGTATCAAGATTAAAGATAGAGCCCTACTTTTTGAAGACTATGCAAAGTTTTTGGTATGTATGAGATGAAGCGGGGGTCCCTTCCCTAGTTTAGTTACGAGTGCCCGTGGCTTGGCTTCATCAAGTTTTTCTTCATCACCGAGTTTTTCCCCATTACCAATTCCAAAGAGATTATGTGCTAATGGTGGCTCTTCTTCAACTTTTTTTGCGAGGACGCTTCATTCTTCAATGTGGACGAGATGATAAACCAAGAAATAAGGCAAAACAGAAGCACAAGATTCTCCCTCTACCTTGACCAAACCTCTCTCAATAATGTATTTGTTAGTTCAACCTTTGCAAAATTATGTAATTGGCTAGGAATATAAAGCCATGTGTTTCATAGAAAGGTTTAGACCTTAATAGATGTAACTTTACACTTTTAAGAAAATAAAAATAGGGTTGTGGGTCGTGGGGTGAAGGGGTGTGTCTTATGGCATCTCCTCTTCCTCTTCTTCACCCTCGACACGCATCCCATCATACACACCTTTTCATGTTCAAATCTCTCTCTCTCTCTTTGTCTCTCACAAAAATGGCAGTCTCATGTGATGATGAAAGTGAGGACGTAAATGATGATTCCTATCTTCTTTCTCGATGATGATGCTTAGCGTGAGCATAGATTTTGCTTCCTGGTTTGTTCTCTTGAGCATTTCATCAACATGATCCAATGCCATCACTCCATTGCGTCCACAACCAAAGTGCACCAACGAGTCAAAGAGCTAGTAGAGAAGATGAGAAAAGAAAGACAATGAGGAAGAGCTTCACCTTCCCTCAATCCCTTGGTCAACAAACCTCTCACTCTCTCCCTCTTAGTCACTCATGTCACAATGGAAGCAAGATGGTAGAATGGAAAGCTTGAACAATTATAGTGATAGAGCTTCTGCAGTATGGATGTGCCAAAAGGGTTGAATACAACTGAGACCTCCCACCCTTATATAGACCAAGAATTAGAGTTAGGGTT
Source organism: Lygodium microphyllum (assembly GCF_053477565.2). NCBI lineage: Eukaryota > Viridiplantae > Streptophyta > Polypodiopsida > Schizaeales > Lygodiaceae > Lygodium > Lygodium microphyllum. The sequence goes on from NC_141151.1 coordinate 37,506,206, forward strand.
AGGGTTTGCACCCCTCTTGGACATCCTATCCAGGGCCAGTAAATCATCATTGCATACTTCAACCTTAGCCTAATTAGGCCAAGCCTAAGATATTCTAATCACAAATACATGTGTGCAACCCATGCAATATTTGTGGGTGCGACAAATATAACTGCGGGTGGTGAATACAATGTGCACGGGAGTGAGCTTGGCTCTCACAAAGTAATACATCCACGATAATGTGATGATGTCCATGAAGTACAAATATAATCCAACTACCCAAAAATAAGGCACTGAAGCTCCAAAAAATAAATATCCACAAAAAATAGTAGCTGGCACTTCCACTTTCCACAACTTTCTCAAAATATTGTTAACATTATTTTACCCTTAAATGAGTGCCAGTCCCATGGCACTCACATCATAGGTAGCATGATGTAGCTTGCACCAAAGACTTAGAATACTGGGAATATTTGATTGAAGAAGTAGTCCTAATAGGGAGAAATGAATGCTGCTAATGAAGAAGTTGTTATAGCAGAAGAGGATGATTTTTTTCCTATTGTGGATATAGATGATGTTGCTCATATTATGGTAGATGATGATTGATGTTGTGACTAACAAAAAATTTTGTAGAAGCTGATTGTACTAAAGATACACTTGACCAATGGTTCTTCTAACGAGACAGCTAGAATGGCCCTTGAAGTTGAATGGGAGATTGCAAAAGATGGGAGATTCAAGGTTGATGTAGAAGTGATGGCCCATGATCCTCCATGAACTATTGTCTCTACAAAATGTGCAATCACTTCCTAGGGGAAAGCGCTAGTCTACTATTCCTACACAGGACATAGGGTGTTCTTAGTTTAGAAGATGGACTGAACTCTAAGCAAGCTTGAAGTGTTGTCCCACACTTGAGGACCCAAAATTGTGAATAAATTATTGTGCAAATACTATAGTGAGTGCACGTGCATACATAGTCTAATACATGGTTAGAAGATTGTTTCATGGATTCTACAAGTGATAATTGGTGCTTGATGAAGCAAGGGATCTTAATATAATGAAGATGGGAAGAATTGTGGGTGTTGAGGAAAAAGGTAGTTATTGATGAAGATGCTAGGGAGACATCGATGTGGGATGGATAGGAGTAGATATTCAATCCAATAAGCTCTTGAAGAACATGGGTCTCTGTAGGATCAACCACACAATGTCGTTGATGTAATTTTTGGCTTTGTATTGAAGAACCTTTTCCACCTTTTTGATAAGTAAGGATTGATGAAACTGTGTGAATCAAATGAAGGGATGAAATGTGCAAGTGACTTAGGGAGAGAGGTCAACCAAGGCAAGTTGAGACTCCCTAGGTATGTCCTTAAGTTGATGTGCCCTAAGTAAGGGTGTTGAAGAATGGAGAAAGGAATAGGGATTTAGAGACAGAGCCACTCGATCGAAGCCACTGGGGATGCATCAAACTTGAGGTCCCCTAGGTGTAGTGTAGTGCACATGCATGATTTTTTTTCTTTTCTAAAATTTTTCTTTTTTTCTCTCTCTCTTTTTCTTTTGACAAGTGAAGTAACAACAGTGATATACAATAAGACATGCTGGCTTACAAGGAGAAATGGAAGTATGAGATCAAAAGACTAGTTGCAAATAATAAAACTTCACGCACAAGATGATTGGTGCACTGAGGTGCATACAATGAAGATTTGAACATTGAGATTGGACATTGAAGCACATTACTGCATTGTTGATGAAGTTGTTATTGAAGAAGGAGATAACCTTGTCGATGAAGATTGGTCATTGATGAAGCAATTTGTAGCTTCTCCTAAGGAAGTAGTGACAATTAGATGTTGTAGTAAAGGTATAGTGTCATTGAAGAAATCAGAACCTTATTGTTGATGGTGCTTTAAGTTTTGTGTTTCTTAGTGAGGCTCTAGGATAAACTTGTTGTCTTGATTAGCATTTGATATCTCAACATGATGCCTCTAGAGCTTGAGATCTTCAAGAAGGTTCTGATGCTAGTGTCAGCTTCAAGCCTTTAATGTTGTTGCAACATAGGATATTCATGGAAAGATTCTATTGCCAATGATATTGTCTTCAAGCCTTGAGGTTCGTTACATTGCTTTGTCACCTATTTTTTTCCTACATTCACTTGGTGAAACTTTGAGAGTACCATGCAATAATGAATACAAGGAAAAAAGATAGAAAGAATTATGAGCAACAGTTTTCTTCTTTAAATTTTACCATCACATGAGAAAGGGCTTGAGCTTGTACCTCTTGTTTTTATTTTTTTCCCTCACATAAGAAGTAGTGTGATATATTAACCTTGATGGAAAGGTGAGATTCTAGACTAGGATGATAGAGCATAGTGAAGTGGTCTCACAGTAAGTTGGGTCAATTTGAAGTGTGCTGACTATACGGTGTCATGCTGTTGCGCATCCGAGTCGTATACACCTCCATTTCTTTTGTTGTGCATTTGTGTTATTTTCTACGTGTGATTCATTGTGTGTGTGATGCATTACGATAATCCGCATCCAATGTATATATTCCCTTAGTGCATGTGTATGATTTTGTTTGGATGCATGATGTGTGTGTGTTAGAAAAATATGAAAAACTGATGCCAAAGGACATTATCAAGCTAAAAATTTCAATGATGAACTCTAAGAAAAGTGCAGGGAATTATGGAATCAAAGGAAGGTTTGTGGAAGCGATCATCTAAGTTCAAAAGTTCCCATGACATAGAGTTGAAGGAAGTCTCTCAAAAGTTCTGAAGCGAGCAAAGCGCTAGTGAAGCACCGAGGGAGTACTTTGCCATCCAACCTTCAAGGCCGAAGTCAAAGTTTGTGCGCAAATCACAAAGCTGTCTGTTAATGGGGCAATTGATGACTCAGAAAAAACCTCTGAGGCCTCTCGAGGAATTGATAGAAAGAAAAAATTAGTACACTGACTTATCATGGCTGCCGCTGCATCTTCACAAACCATACGAAAGGACTTAGGAGCTTTGACAGGCATTGAGGAAACATAAGGAGAAGGATGGAAGCAAGAGTTTAGCTGGATGCATGATAAAGCCAAGGATATGTCTTCCAGTTTGCCAGTGCTCAAGGTGTTCTTCCGCGGACCCACCAGTTATTCACAGAGATGTGAAGCCTAGCAATATTCTTCTGGATCAAAATCTAGTAGCAAAGGAATCAAACTTTGGGATTGACGAAGTTGACTACAACAAGACATCAACCGGTGAAAAAGGCAGTGCGGAAAATGGACGATCATCCTGTTAGACGGCACGAATCGATGTAGAGCTGCAGTGTCGATGAAATTTGCAGACGATGAGATGACAAGGAAGCTACATTCGATGCTCTGATTATAAAGATGGAGAAGACGAAGAACGAAGACCAGACCAAGAAGAAGAAAACGACAATAAATAAGAGATAAGCAAGCTACTACTTGCTGGTGACGAAATCGGTAGAAGACTTTAACGACAATGCAGAAGGCCTGATAATTACTTCTACTTGTGAAGGAAGGAAGGATCAATGATAAACCCATAGGCAGCGGCCTCTCTGGTAACTAGTAGCAGAAACAAAATTTGGGTGGCAACTCCTGTTTTCAGAATCACAGCCGATCTCCATCTAATTCGGCTGTCAAGCATGTTTCTTTATCATCCTTATTCCACTTCGGCAGCACAGCTAAAGCAAGGAGGGGCCTTATGGATTATGGAAACCTTGCTTTGGTTCAGCCATGGATGCTTGGTGCACCATCCAGGATGGGAAAAACAGAATCGAATAAAAGACGCCTCTGAACAGAGTTGCAGTATCATTTCTTGATTTCCCCATGTTAACAATTGCGGCTCAAAATTTGTACCTGTACTGGTTGTGTTGGATGAAGCATACATTGAATTTTCTGAAGAGCCTTTACGTTGTGTTGGATGAAGCATACATTGAATTTTCTGAAGAGCCTTTACGTTGTTGGATGAAGCATACATTGAATTTTCTGGAGAGCTTCACGAATTACCTGGGTAAAGGAGCATGAAAATCTTATTGTGCTTTGCATTTTCATTTGCATTTTCATCAAACGTGCAGAATCAGAAGACCTGCGTGTTGGTTATGGTGACTTTTTGTTGAGCATTATCAATTACTTGTGGAGAGTTAAGCAGCCATATAATGTCTCTGAAGCTGCAGAATTGGCTGCATGCGCTGCTTTAAGCAATCTAGGCTACTTCAAGAATGTGAAAGAGACTCTAGTTGCTGAAAAAGAGTGGTTATTTAAGCTGTTCAGACTTTTCATGTTTTCACACCTTATCCAAGTCATGCAAAATTCATCCTCTGTGGAGTTAAAGGTGTGCTCAGTGCAGAACAATGTAACTGCGGATCTTGCTAAGGAGGATGTAATGGTATGCCACAGACTAGTGGAGCTCAGATAGTGTGATTACAAGGATAATGGCAGTGAAAACTACAACAGAAGGTTCTCTGCACTAAGGGACATGTTTGTCTAGATTACTTGATAATGTCCATTCTTCTGTTCAATGTAACTGTCACCAAAATTTTCTGATCATGAATTTCTTGTAACCCTCTTGACAAGAAATATAGTGAAATTTGGCATCAAATATTTGAATTCTTCTTGTTAGCCTCTTCCCTTGCTGTACCTTGAACCCTGTGTTTTGCAGCCCTTGCGTGAACTCTACGACATTTCTGGTGAACCCGACGTGAAAGTGCTGCGTCATTTTTCAGCAAGATGGGAGACTCCCAAGAAGAGATGTCAGATGATAATGTCATGAAGAACCTGTTTCAGTCATTTACCATTTATATGCAGCAGCAAGCTCACACGAAACGTGACAGTGATGCTATGGATGCCTTGAAAGCTGTCCAACAAGAGATGAAGCAATTTAATGGCCAGCAAGTGTCAACTTACCTGCATTTATATGAAGAAAAGATGAAGTTTTTGGGGTTTCTCAAGATGTTTGGAGCCGCTACTTCTTGCGGATCGTGGTGCGCGCTCTTGAAGTTCGAATTTCAAAAATTCAAGAAACACATGCAGGTTGGGCAGAGTTTAAGAAGGCATTAAAAGATGAATATTTCTTGGAAGATACAGGTCTTATGAATCGCATGAATTTCTTAGCATGGGTTTCTATGCCTAATAAGGGACTTTCTGTTACCGCTCTTCTGCAAGAGTTTGAGAGCCGCTATGATCAGTTGGATGGGACTGAGCAGCAAGCTTTGGAGATGCAGAAAGTGGAGTTATTTTTACAAGATGCTGATGCTGATTTATAGGAAAAGTTGGATGATCTTTTGGAAGATCAAACTACTAATTCAGGTTTAAAGACCGAGTGGAGACATGTCATTGATGCTGTGAATGCTCTTGTTAAGAAGCAGCGCAGGAGAGTACGATTGCATCGTAATACTGGATCAGTTCCTGAAAAATCCTTGGAGACTTCTTCTTCTACCCCTGCTGCAACTTCTTTGCCTAAGCCTACTCCTCCTGCTGTGAATCCACCAGTTCCTGCTGCTCCAGTGCCCTTATCTGTAGATGATGTTATTAAAGGCTTGGCAGATTTGACGATTGAAGCAGTCAAAGCTGAAGTTGATAAGTTAAAGGAGCAACTTATGTCAGTACCTACTGTAGCACCTGCTCCAGCGACTGCTTTTCCAGCTGGTCAAAGAAAAGGGAGACGATGTATTTGGTGCGATAGTACAGAGCACCAACACTGCAGAGAGTGTGATGCTTTTCAGGAAGCACGTAAGAAGAATGTAGTGTCCTGGGGACAAGATGGGAAGATATGACTGACAGAGACTGGCGCTCCTCTTGACACGAACTTCGGTAAGGGAGGCATGAAGAAGCTTGTTGATGATATGGCTGCGCGATCAGCTTATGTGAGTGTTAGAGGAGATGCTTCAGCTTATGGAGTCCAGCTTGAGCAGAAATCTGATGGAGACTCTGCTTTATGGTCCTCTGCCTTGGAGATAGCGAGAAGAGGGAAAGTTCAGGCATCTACTATGACTTGTGTGGGCTCCAGCATCCGAGGAGAAACAGGATGGGATTCTCCTGTTGACAGGTATTCTATTTTTGCTTATATGGCTAAAACGCAGGGTTTAGATGCCATGGTTGAGGAAAAGAGAAGAAGAGATGAGGAGGGTCCCAACACCTCCAAAAAGACTAGAGGGGGTGACTTTGTTTCACCACCTGTTATAGCTCCACCTATGTCAAGTTCTCCAGCTCAATCATGTCCTGAACAACCAATGGGAGACAAGCAGAAAGAAAAGAGGCAACCAAGAAAAGAGCCAGGATTTAAGCTCTTGTCAGACCTTGATATGCAAACGGATATGAGTAAGATTTTTCATGAAAGAATTTTGAATAGTGAAGTCACTTTTACTGTTGGAGAAGCTCTTGGGATTGCTAGAAGAGAAATACAGGATCAGATGCAGGATCTTTTGCGGAGGAAATGACATGCAATGGAAGGACCTGCTTTACAGGGATTGTGGCATGGAGCTCTTGGGGAAGAGCATGATGATGCAGTGATGGTTGAGAATGCTTCTGTTAATCCGCAATTGGAGAAAATAGTTCAGCCTATGCAGTATGAAGATGATGATACCCCTATTCTCATTCCTCGCAGCCATTTTTCACAAAGTCATTGGGCTAGAGCAACCACTGAGACAGTGGTAAGGATTGGAGAGAAACAAATTCCATTGGTCGCTTTAGTTGATCATGGTTCTGAGATTAATCTTATTGCTCGAGGTGTTTATGAGAGTGGCAAGTGGCCTATGGATGCAGAGCATGGCTGGCGCATGAGAGCCGCCAATAATACTTCTGGTGATATGTATGCTGCTTGTCCGAGTATCAGAATTTCTATTGGTAATGTTGAAGAGGATTATCATTGCTTTGTTCAAGATTCATGCTCTTATCCGATTATTCTTGGACAGCCTTTCATTACAGAAGCAAGAATGGAAACGAAAGTGATGGATGACGGGTCAGCTTATGCACGGATACGCAGTAAAGATGGTATGCGAGCTGTTCAGTTTATGACTATTGGGGTAAATCATCCAAGAAATAGGGACTCCTTGCGTGAGGCACCACTACCTGCAAAGGAGTTGGATTTTCATTAGGTACTGCTGTCTTGCGAGACGCCAGTGGTACGGAGCAGAGAAAAGAGGAGATCTCGCCTCCTGGTAGCCAGTCTTTCTCCAATAATTTTGTTGGTTTTTCTTCAGATAGTTTAGTGAGTTATCAGAAAATTTCAGATTTGCCTAGAGCTGCCAGGCAGTACATTGATCGTAAGGAGAAAGAATTGAAGAATACAAGTATTTTGCAAGCAAAAGAGCATGTAGATGGATTGTATGAAGGGATGTCTTATGCAGATACATTGTTTGAGATGGGAGCAATGCTGAAAACTGATGTATGTAAGGGTTCAAAGATCATACCTATGCAAACCTTGGATATGTTTCAGGAAATTTCTGGTTTTATGCTGAAAACAGAGTTAGAGGCTAAGAAAACTCAGCAAATTGAATTTATGGCTGATCTTGGTCAGCTAACAGAGCTGCAGAGGGCTGAATCCATTCAGCCAACAGAGTTGAATGCAGAAAAATTTCTGCATACAGAGTTTCAAGATGCACCAATGCATTCCATAGAGCCGAGGGCTGAATCCATTCAGCCAACAGAGTTGAATGCAGAAAAATTTCTGCATACAGAGTTTCAGGCTGCACCCATGCAGTCCATAGAGCGAAAGGCTGAAATTTTTCAGCCAACAGAGTTGAAAGTTGCTGAAAACTTGCAGAAATTGCAGCAAAGAAAAGAGTGCTTGAATGATGCCAAGGTTGACACAAAATATAAAACAATTGATAAGAAGGTTAAGCCGGTTGCAGGCCCGCTTCCTCCTGATAGTGATAAGCAGATTGAAAAAGCTATGAAGCAGCCTATGTTGAGAGATCCTGCAAATATTGGACATAAATTTACAGCTGAAACTCTTGCAGAATTGAAGATTGGAAATGATGATTTCTTGCTTCCAGTGGAAAAAGAATGTTTTAGAGAGATGCTTGGACGTCATGGTAAGGCATTTGCTTTCTTTCCACATGAAATTGGCTGCATTAGTCCCGAATTGGTTGCACCTATGGTCATCTTCACTGTTCCTCATGTACCATGGAATATACGTCCTATACTTGTGCCTAAAGCACACTTGCCAAAGCTGATAGAGTTGCTGAATGAGAAGATTAAAATGGGGATTTTGGAACCCTCTTCTGCACCCTATTCTAACAGGTGGTTTACTGTACCAAAGAAGAATGGTACTTTGAGATTTATTCAGGATATGCAGCCTGTGAACAAAGTGACAATCAGGAATGTGGGAACAGGTCCAGTTGTGGATGAATTTACTGAGGCTTTTGCAGGACGAGCCATCTATTCTCTAGGTGACTTGTATTCAGGTTATGATCAGTTTCAGCTTGCCTTGGAAAGCAGGGATATTACTACTATGCGGACACCTATTGGTCTTGTGCGGATGTGTACCTTGCCTCAAGGTGCCACAAACTCAGTTGCTCATATGATGAATGCTATGCGTAGAGTTCTACGAGACTATATTCCGCGGTATACCATGCCTTTTCTAGATGATGTGCCTATTAAGGGTTGTGCAGAAGAAGAAAAGAATGAAAGTCTTGATTTGCATGGATGTAGACAGTTTGTGGCTGACCACTTGATTGCTTGTGAGCAAATATTGACACGATTAGAGGAGGTAAATTTGACACTTTCACGGCTGAAATCTGTCTTTGGTGTTAATGAAGTCATCATAGTTGGGCATATGGTTGGATATTATGGCAGGAAACCTTCACTTGCAAAGGTGGATGCCATAAACAGGATTGTAGAGTATTGCTCGACTACTTTAGAGGTGCGGAGATTTGTGGGAGCTTGTGTATTTTACATGATTTGGATTCCTCATTTTGCTCATATAGCAGATGTTCTTTATCAGCTGCTTCGAAAAGGGCAGAAATTTCATTGGGATGAGAAGCATTCGAAAGCCATGAGTAAGCTCAAGAAGCTATTGCAGTAAGCTCCTACTCTTCGCAAGGCGGATTATCAGTGTGGACGGCCGATCATGTTGACAGTTGATACTAGCCCTATTGGCATAGGTTGGGCAGTGGGACAAGATGATGCTAATGGAAATAGGTATGCAATCCGCTTTGGAGCTAAAGTTCTTAATGAGCGACAGAGGAGATATCCGCAGATCAAAAGAGAGTTGTGGGGAGTAGTCACTGCACTGAAGTGTGACAAAGGGTATTTTATTGGAGCTCAGTTGTTGTGGAAACAGATTGTTTGCCTTTGCTTGGTATGATTACTAGTTGCTTGACTCCAAATATAGCGATGCTTCGATGGATTGGCTATATCAAATCATTGAATCCAGAATTTTGACACATAGCAGGGAAATATAATCCAGTTGCTGACATGCTATCTAGAGCAAGATATGAGGATGAGGAGTCAATGCTGGAAGAAGATGATGAGACAGAGTTTGCTACTTCTGTCCTTGTTCATGATTGTCATGTATCTACTGTTGAAACCTTTATTGAAGAACTTTATGTTGACGAGTGGCTGCAAATTGGACAGTATCTAAGTTCATTGACTCGAAGAGCTGATTGGACAGATGATGAATTCAAGAAAATCAGAAGGAAGGCTTATGGGTATTTCTTGAAAGATGGTTTTCTTTGGAAGCATCCAAAGAAGAGAGGAGGCTTGCCCTTGAGAGTAGTTTATGATATAGCGATGCAGATATAGATTATGCGAGAGTTTCATGAGAGCTCATGGGCTGGACATAGAGGTGTGTGGGCTACCTATGAGAAAATCAAAGAAAGATACTGGTGGAAAGGGATGTGTAAAGATGTTTCTCACTTTGTGGAGACTTGCAGGGACTGCCAGCTTTACTCTTTAGTGCGACATCGTGATGAGTTGCATCCGACTTATCCACTATGTATGCATTATAAGTGAGTGGTAGACTTGGTTACTTTGCCAGTGGGACTTTGGCAGATGAGATATCTTGTCTTGGCTAGGGAGGATCTTAGAAACTATGTTGAAGGCAGATCTTTGCGGACAAAGACCACCACTACAGTATGTAAATTCTTGTTGGAAGAAATATTTTGCAAATATGGATGTATAGGCAAGATTACAGCTGATCGTGGAGAGCTAGATGCAGATGAAGCTAGAGAGTTTTTCTCACGGCTTGGGATTAAATTGGCTCTTACTACTGCCTATAATCCAAAGGGAAATGGCAAGAGTGAAAGAGGACATCCGCCGATAGTTAAAGCATTGGCAAAAGCTTGTAGAGGTCGGATTGGGGATTGGCCAAGATTACTACCTTTTGCGTTGTGGGCTGATCGCTCTACACATAGTGTGACTACTGGATACATGCCTGCAGAGTTGATGAATGGGCAAAAACCTGTTATGCCTACAGAAATTTGTGCTCTCACTTGGAGTGTTCTTCCATGGCATGAGAATTTATCAAGGGAAGAGCTTCTAGCTCTTCGGAATCGTCAACTAGAGAGAAGGACAGAAGATGAGAAGCTAGCAGTTGATCGTTTGAAGGCAGCCCGACTCAGAAACAAGGACAGGTTTGATTTAAGGCATCGCTTGAGGCCTAGAGCCATAAAAGAAGGAGATTGGGTTCTAGTCTATGACAGTAGTCTAGAGAATCAGCATAGTAGCATGAGAAAAATGGTTCAAAGATGGTTTGGACCGTATGAGGTGAAACAGGTTTTTGACAATGGTACCTATGAGTTGGCTGAATTAGATGGAACAGTACTGAGGGTGCCCATTGCTGGAAAACGAGTTAAGATTTTCAAGAGAAGAGAAGATGAAGAATATGCACTTGAAGCGTTGACAGAAGAAGAGCAGGTAGAAGAAAGACAAGCAGAAGAAACAGAGAACATAGATGATGAAGCTGATGGAGAAACAGGTCTACTAGAAACAGAGGATGGACTCGACCTGTTTGTGGATTTGAATGATCCTAGATAGTTGGCACATCCGGAGGATGCACAGGTTTAGAGGGGGTGGATGTCATGCTGTTGCGCATCCGAGTCGTATACACCTCCATTTCTTTTGTTGTGCATTTGTGTTATTTTCTGCGTGTGATTCATTGTGTGTGTGATGCATTACGATAATCCACATCCAATGTATATATTCCCTTAGTGCATGTGTATGATTTTGTTTGGATGCATGATGTGTGTGTGTTAGAAAAATATGAAAAACTGATGCCAAAGGACATTATCAAGCTGATAATTTCAATGATGAACTCTAAGAAAAGTGCAGGGAATTATGGAATCAAAGGAAGGTTTGTGGAAGCGATCATCTAAGTTCAAAAGTTCCCATGACATAGAGTTGAAGGAAGTCTCTCAAAAGTTCTGAAGCGAGCAAAGCGCTAGTGAAGCACCGAGGGAGTACTTTGCCATCCAACCTTCAAGGCCGAAGTCAAAGTTTGTGCACAGATCACAAAGTTGTCTGTTAATGGGGCAATTGATGACTCCAAAGATACCCTAAAAGAAAGGCTCAAAGGTGGATGGTGCTGCAGAAAAAGTAGTGAAAGGAGCCTTGAAGGTTAGCCCATAGAAAGAAATGAGAGACACCGTAAAGAGAAGTGGCAATGCATGGGAAGAAGAGAAAGAAGCAAGTCCCAAATCAGACAGCAAGAAGTTGTTGAGTCATGAATCTGGTGCTGAATCTTCAGATCTAAAACCATGCACTGATCCCCATTTGGACCTCTCAAAGTGCAAACTGGCAGAACTGAAGACTGTCGCCAAAGCTAAAGGTGTAAAAGGTTATTCAAGGATGAAGAGGGGAAAACTAATTTGGGGTTTTGAACCGCTTTTGGAGGGAAAAGCAGGCTGTTTTGGAGAATAAGAAAGGACGACATGACGGAAATATCACACAGGGGAGTCAGTACTTTCAAGGGGGGCTTTTGGGATGTCATGGGACGGAGGAATTCGGCAGAAAAAACCTCTGAGGCCTCTCGAGGAATTGATAGAAAGAAAAAATTAGTACACTGACTTATCATGGCTGTCGCTGCATCTTCACGAACCATACGAAAGGACTTAGGAGCTTTGACAGGCATTGACGAAAACATAAGGAGAAGGATGGAAGCAAGAGTTTAGTTTGATGCGTGATAAAGCCAAGGATATGTCCTCCAGTTTGCCAATGCTCAAGGTGTTCTTCCGCGGACCCACCAGTTATTCACAGAGATGTGAAGCCCAGCAATATTCTTTTGGATCAAAATCTAGTAGCAAAGGAATCAGACTTTGGGATTGACGAAGTTGACTACAACAAGACATCAACCGGTGAAAAAGGCAGTGCGGAAAATGGAGGATCATCCTATTAGACGGCACGAATCGACGTAGAGCTACACTGTCGATTAAATTTGTAGACGATGAGATGACAAGGAAGCTACATTCGATGCTCTGATTATAAAGATGGAGAAGACGAAGGACGAAGACCAGACCAAGAAGAAGAAAACGACGATAAATAAGAGATAAGCAAGCTACTACTTGCCGGTGATGAAATCGGTAGAAGACTTTAACGACAATGCAGAAGGCCTGATAATTACTTCTACTTGTGAAGGAAGGAAGGATCAACGATAAACCCACAGGCAACGGCCTCTCTGGTAACTAGTAGCAAAAATGAAATTTGGGTGGCAACTCCTGTTTTCAGAATCACAGCCGATCTCCATCTAATTCGGCTGTCAAGCATGTTTCTTTATCATCCTTATTCCACTTCGGCAGCACAGCTGAAGCAAGGAGGGGCCTTATGGATTATGGAAACCTTGCTTTGGTTCAGCCATGGATGCTTAGTGCACCATCCAGGATGGGAAAAACAGAATCGAATAAAAGACGCCTCTGAACAGAGTTGCAGTATCATTTCTTGATTTCCCCATGTTAACAATTGCGGCTCAAAATTTGTACCTGTACTGGTTGTGTTGGATGAAGCATACATTGAATTTTCTAAAGAGCCTTTACGTTGTGTTGGATGAAGCATACATTGAATTTTCTGAAGATCCTTTATGTTGTTGGATGAAGCATACATTGAATTTTCTGGAGAGCTTCACGAATTACCTGGGTAAAGGAGCATGAAAATCTTATTGTGCTTTGCATTTTCATCAAACGTGCAGAATCAGAAGACCTGCGTGTTGGTTATGGTGACTTTCTGTTGAGCATTATCAATTACTTGTGGAGAGTTAAGCAGCCATATAATGTCTCTGAAGCTGCAGAATTGGCTGCATGCGCTGCTCTAAGCAATCCAGGCTACTTCAAGAATGTGAAAGAGACTCTAGTTGCTGAAAAAGAGTGGTTATTTAAGCTGTTCAGACTTTTCCTGTTTTCACACCTTATCCAAGTCATGCAAAATTCATCCTCTGTGGAGTTAAAGGTGTGCTCAGTGCAGAACAATGTAACTGCGGATCTTGCTAAGGAGGATGTAATGGTATGCCACAGACTAGTGGAGCTCAGATAGTGTGATTACAAGGATAATGACAGTGAACAACAGAAGATTCTATGCGCTAAGGGACATGTTTGTCTGGATTACTTGATAATGTCCATTCTTCTATTCAATGTAACTGTCACCAAAATTTTCTGATCATGAATTTCTTGTAACACTCTTGACAAGTAATAAGGTGAAATTTGGCATCAAATATTTGAATTCTTCTTGTTAGCCTCTTCCCTTGCTGTACCTTGAACCCTGTGTTCTGCAGCCCTTGCGTGAACTCTACGACAACGGCATTGCTCAATTGTGGTCATAAGACAACTACCATTGCAAGCAATCTCAAGTCGATGAGAAAACCACTTCTACAAGAACATTCTTGAGGAATGACAATTCTGCTCAAGCTCATGAAGTATCAATTGGTCTTGGATTTTGGTCATAGAAGCATAAGAAGGAATGAATTGGCATGATAGCAAGTGCTCTTGAGGTAGAGTCCTAACATATTCCTTCTGAATCAAGAGGCTTTTACAAAAAAGATGTTCATTGTCCTCCCAACAAATGGAATGCCATTTAGAAGCAACATGAACTACCTCATCATCAGCAAGGCCTAGATCAATCATTGTTGCAAACAACGTGGCATAAGTAGTGTTTATGGCCTCAAATTGGAGTAGGCATCCTGTTTTAGAGGAATTGAATGTTTTTGCCAAATGAGCATCCATGGTACTCAATGGTCGACATACTAGCAAAGGCTTGATGCCAGAAGGAGGGTCAGGTTTAGTAGGGTTGAACTGCAGATGTGTCTCAACAACCTCATGCGGAGCATCTTCAGGTTCAATCAGGTCAATTCGGACTAATTGGTGGGGTGAGTTAGTAGGAATATCAGTGGCGTTATGCCTAAGGATCAAGAGTTGTAAGCATACTTCTTCTAGCCACTATGTCTAGGTTAGTAGAAGGTTTATGTACATCACTTTGCTTCGCATCTTTTGATGGAGATTTAGCCATTATAGTACTTGATGTAGAGGTAAGATTTGGTGTTGTGTCCCTTAGCCTTGGAATAAAACACTCATGGAAATTAGGATTGTACTCTAATGAAGCATGGTCATCAAGAAGTTGTGGGTCATGGGTGAGACAAAAGATATATCTAGTGACATCAATCATCATATCTCGTTGTCCTAATCAACTTGCAATGTGTAGCTCTTCCTTTGAAAGAAGTTTTTCACACAAGGGATCAAGTTTAGCCAATTTAGAAAAGTTTACACCATGATTGGACAAGTGCAAGCACTCAGAGAGATGTAGGAGAAACATATGTAGGATCACGCATTGAAGTCTAAGTTCCTTTCTTTGCTCAGCAATAGTCATTAGGTGGCTACCATATCATGTAGCTAACCCTCGACTAGAATACCATTTTCATTCAAGCTCACTTTATCCTTTTTCTTTCTTGGCCAATGCTGCAATATCTTCTGACTTATTGTGTGCTTCCTAGTGTAGAACACAAAAATTAAGCTTTGCTTCTCTAACTCTACCTTGGTCATTTTCTTTATAACTTCTCCCACAACTCCTGGGTAAATCAAACAAATTTGTGATTGATCTGACCATGTCAAAGGCTTTTCTAAGAGTTCTTGATGCTCAATAGTCTAAATTCCAGGCTAGCATGAACATATGCACATGAGCAAGTGAAGTCAAGAGTGTTTCATCTAGTTCCTGAGAACTCGTAGCTTCTGATTGATCACTATGTTGCCCTATCTTTTCTGACATCGCCATGGTCGATATTTAGCTGGTTTCAAGTGTATTAGAGCTTTTGGTCAAGAAGAACATGACTTGTGAATCAATGGATTCATTATGCTCTTTGCAGTAACTATATCTTTGTGTGAGATTGAATTACTAGAGGCTTTTCTTCAACTGATAGTCTTGGTCACAGTCAAGGGTTATGATTGTATGGGTTCCATATCAGAATTGGAAGTAGTAATTTCTGATTCTATGGAGTGGTCAATCATGACAGTCAAAGATGATTGTGCCCTTGGGTCCTCAAATTAAGCAAAAGTATTCATAGTCTTGGTAGTTTCGGATTTGTTTGTGACAACACTCGTAGAGGGAGATCATCACTCTTTTGATGGTTTCATAGCTGTCCCTTGTGGATCCTTTTTCTTAGATTGAGAAGCTACACTAGGCTTCTATTGCTAGATTATCTATTTTGGTTTGAGTGACAAAGGTTCTTGGTTTCAAGGAGACTTTGGTTGTTTTCAAGAACCAACAACAACATGGGGTTGTTTCTTATCAACACTTGAGGGCTTTATCTCATCTATCCTTGGACTTTCTGTTTAAGCTTGAGTAGCCTCACATGGAAGTGGCTGCTTTGGCTCTAGCTTTTCCTCCTTGCTCAATTAATTTTTGGACACTACTAGTTCCTTATGTGGATTTAAGAAACTTCAAGTGGTTGCTCTTTTGAACTTGTGAGCTCAAGTGTCATAGGAACTAGCTCATTAGTCACTAACTTATATGGTGTTGTCGGATTTGGATGGGACTTGGTTCGTGGTCACTGAAGGTGGCTTTGCGGTTGGTTTTAGTAACCAAATCCAACAATTTCTTGCATAAAACCCTTGAGCATCGAGCAACACTTTGGGCATCCATCGTGGCCTGGGTGCTAGCCCTCCATTGGCGCTTCCGATTACTTACCCTAAATCTTATCCCTCTTCTAGATGCAATTCTATTCCTAATTATAGCTTGAGAAGCTGTGATTGTGTTTCTAGTAGCTATGGTCTTTCCTTTGGTTCCAGGAGGGTTCCTATTAAGCGATTCTCTCTTATTCTTGTGTGCCTTGAGTAGTTGATTAAGAACTCTTTAGCTGTCCTCTCTAGGTGTTTGATCTAACTCTCATACAAGCTTCTTGCTCTTCTCTAAATAATATACAAGGTTACCTTTACTAAAAATAGTGGCTATATCCATGTTTCGTAACCTTAGGTGTATACGGTTTGCTTCATAGTCCTTAATGCATGTGGTTGCACCCTTGAAAGGTCTTCCAAGCAAGACTTTCTTTTCCATATATTCTCAATTTGGAAGTACATAAAACACTATGGGCATGCTTTTAATCTCAATATTCAAGAGAATTTTTCATCGTCCTTAGAGGGAATAGGTTGATCCTCCATACGGCTTGATAGCTGCATTTGTCATGACGAGTTCAAGTTGTTCGATGTCAATCCATACCTCATAGGTGTGATATCCTGACTTTAATTTGAAATTTCTCCAACTTCTTCGCAAATTGACTTTAAAATCATTAAATAGAGAAGATCTCAGGAAAAAGATGCGGGGATCATGACCCGACATTTCTTGGATTGACACAAGGACTCTAGCCACCCATCATCACGGAAGTTGCCGCACTCTGAACAAGAGTTATAAGTCATATTAGTCATTAGTGGTCCAAAAATACTAGATTTTTGGACAAAACTAGTATATTTTTTATATTTTGGATATTATTTATTGTAAATATCCTAAAAAGCCATGGAAATTTCTAGAATAGGGTGTTATGTAAAAAAAGCAACTGGTATTTTCAACTAGTTTTGGAGATTTAATACAAAAAAAGAAGGATGGGCGAAATCACCCACATTGCAATCGCAGTTTACATGCAGTAAACAACACTCCGAATAGGGAGAAGAAGAAGGAATGATCTAGAAGATTTCTTTGAAAGTGTCTTAGGGTTTTACCCCCCTTTTGGAGCCAACGGAACCATAAGATTTGTGATCTGAATATCATATTGTTGATTTTGCCAAGATCCCCTCCATAAAGAACTCTTCTTCTTAGCCACAACCCTTCGATTTTGATGTAGCTATAAATAAGAGGCATGGGGAGCCATTGAGAGTAGTTCGACCAAAAGGGGAGAGGCTCTTCTCAGGATTATAGAACAAGAGGGAGTGAGGCAAGAAAAGTGTGAGCACGGGAATTTCTTATCAAGAAGATAAGGAAGATATTTCGTGAGCTCTCAAATTCAATTCCTCCACCCCTTCTATCCTATTCCTTCCTATTGAATCAAGACTCTTTTCGATTTCTCAAAATCTTCAGTGATTTCTTTTTCCCTCCCGTCAATCAAAATTCTATCAATCTAATTAACCCCAAGCTCCTTCACCGAATTCCCCTTTTTTGCAGTCTTGTGATTAAAGACCATGGTCCCAAAGAAGAAAGCTATGAAGGTCACAGAGGTAGAAGCTGCCAATAACGATGCGGACACAACTACTACAAAAGGAATGGCGAGTATGGGGATTACAAACGAAGTGCCGAATACCATCAACCAAGCACCCATCATGGACCTTCAAGGACTAGTTTTCTTAAATAAAAGTAGCCAGAATGCATTTAGTCCATGAATAGGCAATAGAAGCTGCATGTGAAAAATAAAATTTTATTCGATTCATTCATATAATTTCTTTGAGGAATTATTAATCGCGAATTCCAAGGGTTGACTTGGGTCTATACAAGATGAACCTATGCGAGTAGGTATTGTGTCCCTAAAAGTTTTAATATTTCTAATTTTTGTGTTGATCAAATGAAATCTCTAAATCACAACGGCTAATCCTTGGTATATAAGAGACCTTGAGATGCGATTGCCAAATGATATTGTTTGTAAATAAACCAATCAATATTTTCTTTTATTGTGGGTAAAGACCCATGAAACTAGAAGGGAGTTATCTGAAAGTATAAAATTCTTCATTAAATTCAATCCAAACTAATTTCCAAGGAAGAGGGAATCCAGGAAGACTATTGGAAGGTATTGCCACTTATGCTGATTTGTGTTGAAGTTATTTTGCCACTTATGCTAATTTGTCTCAAAGTTATTTTGCCATTTAAGTTGATTTGACTCGATGTTATTATTTTTGGAAAGAAAATATTTGTCTTGGAAGTAAACTTATTAAAAGTTTATGTATAATGCATTTATAGTAAGATGTTTGTGATTGTAAGCTAGGCATTGATCTTTCCTAAAATCATCATGCTAAAAGATGGATGACTAAGTATAGAACGTTGACTGAGGCAGTATCCTAGTGCACACAGAATGCACACTGAGGCAGTGTTCTTGATGGTGCTAGACCTCCCCAAGGCTAGCTTGAATAAAACCTACTCCAATGGGTTTTTCTTTTTTTGTTTCGCGTTAGTGATTTTAGACCAATCATGACACGAAAGATCTTGTCATAGGGAACTCTAGTTAGCTATGATATCGCAAATTTTTATTTTTTTTTCAAATTCTTGCAAAATGGACTTCAAGAACTCTAAAAATCATTAAATAGAGAATATCTCGAGCAAAAAGACCGGAGGATTGTAACCCGACATTTTTTGGATTGACAAGGGCTGCAGCCACTCGTCACAAAAATTACCGCATGAACAAGATTTATGAGTCATATTAGTCATTAGTGGTCCAAAAATACTAGATTTTTGGACAAAACTACTATATTTTTTATATTTTGGATATTATTTATTGTAAATATCCTAAAAAGCTATGGAAATTTCTAGAATAGGGTGTTATGTAAAAAAAACAAGTGGTTTTTTCAGCTAGATTTGGAGATTTAATACAAAAAAGAAGGATTGGCAAAATCATGTGCGTCGCGATCCCAATTTACAAGCAATGAATAACACTCCGAATAGAAAGGAGTGATCTGGAAGATTTCTAATCAAGTGCCTTGAGGTTTTACCCCCTTTTTGAAGCCAACAGAACCATCAAATTTGTGATTTGAGCATCATATTGCTGATTTTGCCAAGATCCCCTTCATAAAGAACTCTTCTTAGCCACAACCCTTCCTCTCTAATTTAGCTATAACTAAGAGGCATGGGGAGCCATTGAGAGTAGTTCGAGCAAAAGGGGAGAGCCTCATCTCAAGATTATAGAATAAGAGGGAGTGAGGCAAGAGAAGCGTGCACATGGGAATTTCTCGTCAAGAAGACAAGGAGGATATCCCACGAGCCCTCAAATTCAATTCCTCCACCCATTCTATCCTATTCCTTCCTATTGAATTAAGACTCTTCTCGATTTCTCGAAATCCAATCTAATTACCCCCAAGCTCCTTCACCAAATTTTCCTTTGTTTTGCAGTCTCGCGATTAAAGACCATGGCCCCAAAAAAGAAAGCTACGAACAAAGCTGTGAATACAATCAACCAAGCACCTGTCATGGATCTTCAAGTACTAATTTTCTTAAATAAAAGCAGCTAGCATGCCTTTATTCCATGAATAGGCAACAGAAGTTGCATGCAAAAAATAATATTTTATTCGATTCATGCATATAAATTCTTTGAGGAATTCTTAACCGCAAATTCCAAAAGTTAACTTGGGTATGTACAAGATGAACCTATGCGAGTACAAGGAAGGTATTGTGTCCCTAAAAGATTTAATATTTCTCATTTTTTGTTTATCAAATGAAATCTATGAATCACAAAAGTTAATCCTCGGTATATAAGAGACTTTGAGATGCAATTACCAAATGATATTGTTCATAATCAAACTAATCAGGATTTTCTTTTATTACAGGCAAAGACCCATGAAACTCCAAGGGAGTTATCCTCAAGTATGAAATTATTGCTTAAATTCAATCCAAACTAATCTCCAAGGAAGAGGGAATCCAGGAAGACTATTGAAAGGCATTGCAACTTATGTTGATGTTTGTGATTGTAAGCTAGCCACTGACCTTTCCTAAAATCATCAGGCATAAAATATGGATGAGTGAGTACAGATGGCCGATTAAGATAGTATTCTAGTGAACACGAAATGCCAACTGAGGTAGTGTTCTTGATGGCACTAGACCTCCTTAAGGCTAGTGTGAATAAAACCTACTTCAATGTGTTTTTCTTTTTGTTTCATGTTAGTGAGTTTAGACCAATCATGATGCAAAAAGTCTTGTTGTATGAAACTCTAGTCGATAGGAGGAGGTGAGGATACTAGGGGGCTCTCGTCATAAACTCCTTAGGCTCTTATAAACTAGCAACTACCCTTCGATTTTCAGACTGTGTTTTGGGGGTTCCAATACTAGTTGGGGAACAGAACTTGGAGAGAATAATACTTCAAATGGAAGACATTCTAAAAGTTATTTTTCTGAAAGGAACTATTAAGAAGGAATTTATTTACTTTGTTTTTGTGTTGTAAATTAAAGGCATGTAATGAACATGTATCAGGAGATAATTCAATGAAGTTGATTTTATATGTTGAACCTAAAGTGGTGGGAAATTAAATAACTAAAACTACTTTCTCAAGGGAAGTGGGAGGATGGACCCCCGACGATGGATCCAAACATATGGCTAGGTGGTCTTGGTAAGCTGAGAGCTTTTCTAAGAAGGAATACAAATCGCACTTGATGGATCATTAGAAACCAAAAAACCTAACTCATATTGCTTTAGAATGCACTAATACTAATTAGCCACTAGTAATAGATTTGACCAGAAAAATTCAAATCCTCATGGGAGTAGCCTTCTGAACTTCCACTGTGGAGTAGACTCAAGCGTGCCTACTTAAAAATTTTGAAGGTTTTATCAAAATCCTGGACGGAGCTTCCTAGGACATCTCTTGATGGGCTAGTGAGAACGTACCGCTGAGGAATAGCTCGGGCGGGCACGTTACATCACCAGGAGGAGGTGAGGATACTAGGGGGCTTTGGTCATAAACTCCTTAGGCTCTTATGAACTAACAACTACCCTTAGATTTCTAGACTATGTTTTGGGGGTTCCAATACTAGTTGGGGAATGGAACTTGGAGAGAATAATACTTCAAACAAAAGACATTGTAAAAGTCTTTTTTTTAAAAAGGAATTATTAAGAAGGAATTGATGTTCCATTTTTTTGTGTTGTAAATTAAAGGCATGTAATGAACTTGTATCAGGAGATAATTCAAGGAATCTGATTTTATATGTTGAACCTAAAGTGGTGGGAAATTAAATAACTAAAACTACTTTCTCGAGGGAAGCGGGAGGATGGACCCCCGACCGGCAGATCCAAACCTATGGCTAGGTGATCTCGGTAAGCGGAGAGCTTTTCTAAGAAGGAATAAAAATCGCACTTGATGGTTCATTAGAAACCAAAAAACCTAACTCATATCGCTTTAGAATGCACTAATATTAATTAACCACTAGTAATAGATTTGATAAGAAAAACTCAAATCCTCGTGGGAGCGGCCTCTTGAACTTCCACTATGGAGTAGACTCAAGCGACCCTAGTTAGAAATTTTGAAGGTTTTATCAAAATCTCAGACGGTGCTTCCTAGGAAATCTCTTAATGGGCTACTAAGAATGTACTGTCAAGGAATAGCTCGAGCAGGCATGTTACATCAGCAGAGGAGGAGGTGAGGATACTAGGGGACTTTGGTCATAAACTCCTTAGGCTCTTACAAATTGCCAACTACCCTTCGATTTCCAGACTGTGTTCAGGGGGTGCCAATACTAATTGGGGAATGGAACTTGGAGAGAATGATACTTCAAATAGAAGACATTGTAAAAGTCATTTTTCTGATCATGAAAGGAACTATTAAGAAGGAATTGGTTTACTCTATTGTTGTGCCATAAATTAAAGGCGTGTAATAAATTTGTATCAAGAGATCATTCAGGGAAGCTGATTTTATCTGTTGAACCTAAAGTGGTAGGTAATTAAATAACTAAAAATACTCTCTCAAGGGAAGCAAGAGGCCAACGGATCCAAACCTATGGCTTGGTGGTCTCGGTAAGCCGAGAGCTTTCCTAAGAAGAAGGAATACAAATTACACTTGATGGATCATTAGAAACCATAAAGACTAACTCACATAGTTTTAGAATCTGCTAATATTAATTAGCCACTAGTAATAGATTTTACAAAAAAAACTCAAGTTTATCCTTGTGGGAGTGGCTTGTTGAACTTTCATTGTGCGGTAGACTCAAGCAAGCCTAGTTAGTAAAATCCAAGGGTTTTATCAAAATCTTGGACGGCACTTCCCAGGACATCTTTCGATGGGCTACTTACAACGTAACACCGAGGAATAGCTCGAGCAGGCACATTATAATTGGTATCAAAGTGCATATTTATGTAGGACACAACACAAGTAAATAAAACTAGTTATATTTATTTAAGAAGAAAACATTTCCTTAAGTAGTGAAATCTTCTTTTGTTGATATATGTTCTTGATTTTTGGCAGAAAGAAGAACCTTGGAAATGATTTTTTATTTTCCAAGTTATGTGTATGTCAGCAATGCACTCCTCTAGCTTTAGCTGGAGAAACAAGATGATGCTAATATTAGATCATATATGCGATCCTTCACCCCTGTATTACGAAAGGCGATGGATGTTAAGCAAAGGATATTGTTACATTGATACAAGCCATCTTTCTTACCTCCAGAATAATTTAAAGAGATTAAGGTGGATGGAAGCCCTTAAGGTTGCCAAGATTTATCTCTTCTATGAGGCTAGAATAAACTCAAACATGTTCAGTAGAGGGAAACATGTCAAACTAAACCGGTACATCTATGAGGAGGTTACAAGGGTTATACCGGCTGATCGAGTCATGGTTATAGGACACTCTAGTTGCTGAAACTACAAGAAATATGGATTACCTGATCTTCCTTTGAAATATAGATTTTTGGATATCTATTCTCAGAATCCTAATTACTATGCGATGGATGTATCGCAATGCCATGCTTAGATTGTGGTATGAAAATCTTTTCCAAGAATAATATGAGCTTCCGAACTACTCAAATAATGTATTCCCTTTTGATTGACATAAATTATTATTTTTGTCTATCCATTTTTCTCCTTAATAAATAAAAAATAGAAGATAGATTTTTTTTTAAAAAAAATCAAATGTAGTGGGAAGCTTTATACCTAGAGGGAGGATTAACGAAACTCCAAGGTGTTTCTATTGCAAGGAACCATGACATTTCAAGAGGTAATGCCCGAAGCTTGTGGCCAAGGTCAGTTTCACAAGCAAAGCCAAGATGCTAGGGGAAAGGTTGTTGGAATAAAACTAAAGGAGGACAGTAATGATAAAGATCCCACAATGGAATCCGATATGGAAAGAGCCAGAGTACATGCCACTCTCAATAAGAGGGATCCAAATCGTCAATTCTCAATAATTCAAACGCCAGCAGATTATCAAAGTAAACCCTTTTGAATTTTAATTGACTGTGGAAGTACCCACTCTTTCGTATCACCAAAATGTGCAAAAAGGCTAGGCATAAGCACTATTCTTGCACCTGGAATGATTGTGGAATTAGAAAACTGCAAAGAAGTTCTATCAACACAACAAACTAGTGGGGTAGAATTTAGCTTGGGTGGCAATTCTTCCAAAATGAGCTTTCAAATTATGAACCTTGGGGTTTATGAGTGTTTGCTAGGAATGGATTGGTTAATTCCAAATAATGCCCATATCCATTGCAAAAATGGCCAAATTACATTCTAGAACTCAAAGGGAGAACAAGTAACCACTCAGAGAGAAGCGCGGAACCCTGAGGTTCAACTGGCTAAAGCCTCTCGAATAGTAAAGGGATTGAAGAAAGGTTTACCCGTCTATCAAATTAAACTTAACAAAGCTGAGCAGGATAGTGAAGCTAAGGATCAACCATCTTGGCTAAAAGAATATGCTGATGTTTTTCCAGAAGACTTGATAGAGCTCCTACCCGCAACGGAAGTATATCATGAGATTCAACTCATTCTAGGCACTGCTTTCGTCGCCAAACAACCTTATCAAATCTTAATTCCTGAGGCCATTGATCTAAAAGAACAACTCAAGTAGCTATTAGGCCATGGATACATTCAATCAACTAATTCACCATGGGGAGCCTTGATTTTATTTCAAAAAAAGAAAGACAGAACAGTGCACGTTTGTATCAATTACCGTGGATTAAACCAAATGACAGTGAAAAATAAATATCCAATTCCCAGGATAGATGAGTTGCTTGATCAACTACAAGGAGAAAAGGTATTTTCAAATATCGATCTCAGATTAGGATATTATCAAATAAGAATTAGGGATGAAGATATCCCTAAAATTGCTTTTAACATAAGGTATGGTCATTATGAGTTTATTGTGATGTCATTTGGGTTAACGAATGCTCTTGCCACCAACAACAAGTTGATGCAAGACATTTTCTGGCCCTACCTTGATGACTTTGCTCTCATCTTCTTTAATGATATCTTAACATATTTCAAGAATGAAAAAGAACATGAACCACAGCTACAAATAGTTCTTGAGGCAATGAGAGTCCACAAACTCTATGCTTTTTTTGAAAAAAGTGCTTTCTTCAAGGAGCAAATTGAATATCTAGGATTCATAGTATCGAAATATGGCATTTCAGTGGATCTTGGGAAGGTGTACAAGACTAGCCACCCCCAACAACAGTCAAGGAAGTGTGAAGCTTTCTAGGGCTAACGTGTTGGTATAGAGTCTTCATTAAAGACTATGCCTCAATCGCCACACCTCTCACTGAACTTCTCAAAAAGCAGGTCTCTATTATATGGACGTCTGTTGAATAATCTAGCTTTGAGAAGCTTAAGTAGAGTTTAGTAAATGTCCCTATCCTAAGACTACTTAACCTCAGCAAAGAATTTGAAGTTATAACTTATGCAAGCTCTCTTGCTTTGGGTTGTGTGCTTATACAAGAGGGACATCCAATAGCCTATGGTTCAAGAAAATTAAAGATGCACGAAAGAAACTATGCCACACATGATCTAGAATTACTTGATTAACTCATGCCTTTAATCTATGGAGACATTACCAACTTGGTAATAGATTTTCTCTAGTCACTAATCATAAGGGCCTAAAGTGGATTTTTACTCAACCAAATCTCAATATGATACAACACCAATGGATTGAGACCTTGCAAGAATTTGACTTTGAAATCAAGTATAGACCAAGCAAGGAGAATGTGATTGCAGATGCCCTAAGCCATAAATCATTCCATAATGCTCTAATCCTAGAAGAACCCTCTAGAGATGGAACTCTTGTCACAATGATTTCAATGCCCAGTGACTCTCTCCTAGAAATGGCTAAAGAAGAGGCAGCGGAGGATCCAAGCTGTCCGGACTTGCTAAGAGAAATTTTTGTCAATGATTCAAATCCAAAAATCAAGACTAAGTATCAAGATTTTTCTATAATTGAGGAACTTGACTATTATAGGACAAGACTGTGTATTCCTGCAAGTCAAGAACTCAAAAGGAAAATACTCTAGGAAGCTCACGATTTCCCATTTTCAAGTCATCATGGTTATGCTAAAACTCTTAATACAATTAGAAAAATCTTCTACTAGGAAAGACTCAAGGGTGATGTAGAAACCAATTACAAGGCTTACAATATCACCAAGCTTTTCATTAAGGAAATTTTTAGGTTACATGGATTACTCCAAAGAATCATTGGCGACCATGATTTTGTCTTTACCTCAAACTTTTGGAAGAGTTTGTTTGAAGCTCTAGGAATCCAGCTTTGCTTTAGTACTGCTTACCATCCCCAAACTAATGGTCAAAGAGAGCGGGTCAACCAAGTTACTGAGGACATACTAAGGGATTACTGTAATAGGAAATCCAAACGGTGGATCCAATACCTACCCTTAGTTGAATTTTCCTACAATGTGTCATACCATCAAAGTATTCAAATGACTCCTTTTTAGGCACTACATGGGCAAGATTGTGTTACCCCATTAATTTTTTTTGATCCTACCCTACGTGTAGAAGCATCCAAATAAATTCTAGAAGAATTGGATCAATGAGTAAAAGCTATAAGGGAAGATATTCAAGCTGCCAAAGATCAATAAAAGGCAAATGCTGATCAACAAAAGTAATAACGCATCTTCAAAGAAGGTGACATAGTTTTCCTACGAGTTTGCCTAAAGAAAATTTCCTTATCTTTAGGGGAATTCAAGAAGCTAAGTCCCAAGTATTGTGGGCCATATATTAGGTACTAAAGTGTATAGGGCTAAATATGTACAAGCTGCAACTTGCTAACAACTTAAAAGTACATAATGTATTTCATGTCAGTCTAATGAAAGCATATGTCCCTAACCTAGAGCATGTACTTAATGACCAACAAATTGTAATTCCAAGTCAGGGAGTCCTCGAATAGAAAAGATGCTTGACATGCGAGAGAAGTCTCTAAGCAGCAAAACCCTTAGGAAATATCTCGTTGAGTGGAAAGACTACCCCCTGAAGAGGATGCCACTTGGATTGATCATGAATTGCTATGTAGCCAATATCCCCAGTTTCATTCGAGATGAGGACATCTCGATTCTTCTAAGGGGGAGAGGATGTGATATCCCGAATTTAATTTAAAAAAGTTCCAACTTCTTTGCAAATGGAGTTTAAAATCATTAAATAGAGAAGATCTTGAGAAAAAAGACCTAGGGATCATAGCCTGATATTTTTCGGATTGACAAGGATTGTAGCTACTTGTCATAGAAGTTACCGCGTGAACAAGAGTTATGAGTCATATTAGTCATTAGTGGTTCAAAAATACTAGATTTTTGGATAAAACTAGTATATTTTTTATATTTTGAATATTATTTACTATAAATATCCTAAAAAGATATGAAAATTTCTAGAACAGGGTGTCATGTAAAAAAAACAAGTGGTTTTTTCAGCCAATTTTGGAGAATTAACACAAAAATAAGATTTGGCAAAATCGCGTGTGTCGCGATTGTAGTTTATAAGCAGTAAACAACACTAGGAATAAGGAGAAGAAGGTGTGATCTGGAAGATTTCTAACCAAGTGTTTGTGTCTTGGGATTTTATCCCCCTTTCGGAGCCAAAGAAACCATCAGATTTGTGATTTGAGCATCATATTGCTGATTTTGCCAAGATCCCCTCCATAAAGAACTCTTCTTCTTAGCCACAAACCTTTCTCTCTAATTTAGCTATAAATAAGAGGCATGGGGAGACATTGAGAGTAGTTCAAGAAAAAGGAGAGAGGCTCTTCTCAAGAGTATATAATAAGAGGGAGTGAGGCAAGAGAAGCCCGAGCATTGGAATTTCTCCTTAAGAAGGTAAGGAGGATATTTCACGAGTTCTCAAATTCAATTCCTCCACCCATTCTATCCTATTCATTCCTGTTGAATCAAGATTCTTCTCAATTTCTCAAACTCCATGGTGATTGCTTTTCCCCTCTCATCAATCAAAATTTCATCAATCTAATTACTCCCAAGCTCCTTCGCCAAATTTCCGTTTTTGGTAGTATCATGATTAAAGACCATGGCCACAAAGAAGAAAGCTACGAAGGTCGTAGAGGCAAGAGCTTCCAATAACGCTGCAGACACACAATTACTACAAACGGAATGGCGAGTACAGGGATTACAAAAGAAGTAGCGAATACCATCAACCAAGCACCTGTCATGGACCTTTAGGTACTAATTTTCTTAAATAAAAGTAGCTAGCGTGTCTTTATTCCATGAATAGGCAACAAAAATTGCATGTGAAAAATAAGATTTTGTTTAATTCATGCATAGAATTTCTTTGAGGGATTCTTAACAGTGAATTCCAAGGGTTGCCTTGGGTCTGTACAAGATGAACCTATGTAAGTACAAGGAAGGTACTGTGTCCCTAAAAGATTTAATATTTCTGATTTTTGTGTTGATCAAATGAAATCTCTAAATCACAAATGCTAATCCTTGGTAGATAAGAGACCTTGAGATGCAACTTTCAAATGATATTATTCATAATTAAACTAATCAATGTTTTCTTTTATTGTAAAAAAGGACCCACAAAACTCCAAGGGAGTTATCCTCAAGTATGAAATTCTTGCTTAAATTCAATCCAAACTAATTTCCAAGGAAGAGGGAATCCAGGAAGACTATTGGAAGGTATTGCCACTTATGTTGATTTGTCTCGAAGTTATTTAGCCACTTATGCTGATTTGTCTCGAAGTTATTTTGCCACTTATGCAAATTTATCTCAAAGTTAATTTACAACTTATGCTATTTGCCTTGATTTTATTATTTTTGGAAAGAAAATATTTGTATTGGAAATAAAATTGTTAAAAGTTTATGTATAATGCATTCGAAGTAAGATGTTTGTGATTGTAAGCTAGGCACTGATCTTTCATAAAATCATCATACTAAAAGATTGATGATTGAGTATAGACGTTGATAGTGGCTCGAACTTGATCCATTGTGGTTTTTAAATCTGAAGCAAACTCATCAACAACAAAAATCTTATCTTTAGTGCAAATAATTGGAGGAGGAATCACTTTACCCTGTACTATTTCATTTGGAGCTTTCCCTGCGGATGAGTGCACTGTATTGTTGTAAGCAAACTCCAATAATGGAAGATAATTCTCCCATTGTGACTTATGTTCACTAACATAAGCTTTCAACATATCCAAAAGAGTGAGATTCATCACCTCTGTTTGGCCGTCAGTTTAAGGATGAAAAGCTGAGGAGAACTTTAAAGTGGTTCCCAAATTCTCAAATAAAGCATGCCAAAAGTTACTTGTGAATTTGGAGTCTCTATCTGAAATTATCTCAGAAGGCATACCATGTAATCTAAAGATATGTTGAATGAAAAGTCTTGCAGCTTGTGCAGATTTCAATGTTTTATGACATGGAATAAAATGTGATTGTTTGCTGAATCTATCAATTATGACCCAAATCATATCATGACCTTGAGATGTTCTTGGAATACCTGAGATGAAATCCATTGTAATAGATTCCCATGGATCTTTGGGCACTGGAAGAGGTTGCAACAATCCTGGAATCTTCTGCCTATCATATTTGGATTTTTGGCATACCAGACAAGCCTCAATGAAGTTATGTGTATCTCTTCGTAATGTTGGCCAATAAAAGTAGCGCTCAATTGCACTTAGAGTGGCTGCCCTCCCTCTATGCCTTGCATAAGGGGGTTCATGACTTTCTTTAAGCACCTTTTGTCGAATAGGAAGAGTGACACAAAGGCGATTGTTCATGAAAAGGTAACCGTCTTTGATGGAATAATCTGGATGAGAACCTCCTTGCTATAAATTTGACCAAATTGCTGCAAAATCAGTATCTTCATCATAAGTATTCTTCATCGTTTGAAAATCTTCATGATGAGCCAATGTAATAGTTGCAATGCGAGGCACTCTAGAAAGTGCATCAGCAACTACATTTTGTTTCCCTGGAGTGTACATAATTTGAAAATGAAACATAGACAAGAAATTTTCCCATCTTGCATGTTTCTCCTGCAAATGCTTTTGAGTCTTGAAATACTTCAAGCTTTGATGATCAGTTTTAATAAGGAATTCATTGCCTAAAAGATAATGTTTCCATATCTTTAAAGCATGAACCACCGCTAAGAGCTCCTTTTCATAAATGTCATACCTTTTCTCCACATCATTTAGACGGCGCCTTTCAAAGGCTACGGCATGGCCTTCTTGATTTAGCACTGCACCAATACAATCACCGCAAGCATCTGCTTCCACCACAAATGGTTTTACCAGATCTGGAATGATAAGAACAGGTCGGGAAGTAAGAGCTGTTTTCAGCCTTGTGAAGGCTGCCTTCTCTTTTTCCTTCCATTGGAAAGAGATCTTCTTCTTTGTAAGGTCATGAAGTGGAGAAGCCATATGTGCAAAATGCTTGATGAAGCGGCGGTAATAAGAGCATAAGCCAAGAAATGATCGCACCTCATGTACATCATGAAGATGAGGCCATTCTTGGATTATCCTGATCTTTTCAAGATCCATCTGAATCCCTTCAGAAGAGATGACATGCCCACAAGATTTTGGGAACCATCATACATACTAAACTTGATCTTCTTTTCAAGTTGAGATAGTGACTTAGTCTTCTTCTTCTTCTTATGCCTTCGTCCATGCTCGGATCTTGAGGTTGAAGATGATGAAGTGCTTGATGGGGATGAAGATGGAGACGAGGGTGAAGAATGTCGACGCCTTTGACGATGATGAGGTCTTCCACGAGAAGGGTGTGACTCTTCGTTACTAGAAGAGGATCCATCAGAATAGGCGCCAGATGACTTTGAAGAAGAGGATGAGCTTCGACGCGATCTCTTTCTTTGTCTTGAAGTAGAATGGGACTGCCTCTTAGAAGTAGTTGGACTTCTTGATCAGCTCCTTTCATTAGTATGGCTTTGTTTCCTTGAAGCAGATGGGCTTATTTCCTTGAATTCTTTGGGATTCTCAACTTTTTCTAGTTTGAGAAGTTGCTCACGAATTTGCTGATTCTCCTCTCTAAGACTTTGAATGGCTTGAAGGATAGCACTTGATTGATCCATTGAGACTCTTAAGA
Source organism: Lygodium microphyllum (assembly GCF_053477565.2). Lineage (NCBI taxonomy): Eukaryota > Viridiplantae > Streptophyta > Polypodiopsida > Schizaeales > Lygodiaceae > Lygodium > Lygodium microphyllum. The sequence continues at coordinate 37,536,782 of NC_141151.1, forward strand.
AAAAAAAATATGCTCAAGCACTCAATGCAAGGGCTGAAAACAAACAAACTTATAATTGTAAGCACTACCAGTGTTGGGGGTGAGGACCGAGCCAAAGCTCTGATACCATTGTAAACGCCTCGAACAACGTAGTATGCTTAATAATTATGATATTCGCTTATTTTCAAGATTTAATATAAAAGAGAATGAACACTTAAAGCTGAAAATAAAAATTACTCACAAAATTACAGCCATGAAAATGTAAAAGTAATGGAGACAAGATTGAGGGTTAAAGATGGGCAACCCCCCCCCCCCCCCCCCCCCCCCCCCCCGAAGGAATGTATTTCTGCTCAACCCAAGTCCCTTAGGGAAGAGCTCAGTTACAATCAACCTGAGAGTGAGAAGAAGTAATTCTCACTCTCACAAGATCATGCAAAGATGTACAAACACACATGCATTATCTATTATGCAATGATAAGAACTGATTTCTTTATAGTATGAGAGAAGAAAAAGGGGAAATCAGCCTTCTCCATCGTTGAACAGTAGTACATGGATAGGGCTTGCTTCTTGTTGCTAAAATGGAAGAAAGAGCTCGAGAAGGAGGTGCTGTAATGAATTCACAGGCTTGTTGTCCTGTAAAATAGCAGTGATAGATAAGGGAATATGGAGGAATTTGATAATGGAGAAGTGGGGGATGATGATGGGGATGATGATGGGGATGGATGGGGCCAGTTTCTGGCTATCTGTGGGTGCTGTACATGAGTTTACAGCAAAGAAAAATGATGTTGAATGAAGAAAAACGAGCTCTTATTTATAGAAGAGGGAAGAGCTAGTACAAAAGGGGAAAGTGGAGTAGCACAAGACAAGTGTCCAGCTACATGTCATGAGATGTGACAAGTGGTGGGACACTTGGAAACTTGTGTGACAAGTGTCTTGACACTTGTCTCTTCTCTATGGCCTTTCTTATTGGGTTGAATATTGTCAAGAATAGTAACAACCAAATTTAGTAAGCACAGTCAGAGTACAGAAGTTACTCATGTCATTATAACAATATGGAAAGTAAGGATGACACATTGATGAAAATATGTAAAGAAAGAGGTTCAAATTTAGAATGTATGAGTAAGATAAGTATGAGTGAGCCTTCAGGCATTGTGTGTGTGTAAGTGAGAGTGTGATTGAGTATGTGTGATGGATGTGTGGAAGTAAACTACAAACTTTCCAATGCCACACAAGAAATCCAACATGGAGAGCATGAGTTCGCATTCTGTGTTTGAAATTTGAGTTTTGATTTTTTTGTGTTTTTTAAACCCTAACAATGTCTATCTTCACAATCTCAATCCAACGAACCGGTTCCTTTGGATTTGGCTTTTCTAACCTAGCCGCATGGGCTTCAAAATACTAGCCACAAACATGGATGATCAGAACCCTATCAAACCCATCCATGCCCATGCACAAGTCTCCTATTTCCTCCACATGACAATAGGAGTGTGAGAGCCTTGGTGGTTGCACCATCCTAGGTCCAAGCAATGGAACCAACAGTCGAGACGCACCAACAGTTGAGACTTTGGATAGCGAGGTTCTATTATTTCAAAAGTTGAAACTCACTTTAGCAACAATCTCTCACCTTGTCTCTCAACACTCCACTCTAACTAACCAAGTGATCTCCTCTCTAACCCAAGAAAGTAAGAACACAAGACTAGCTCGAGTTGTAGTAAACTCACCTAACTTACCTTCTTGCATTTGATGACTCAAAGGCTCAAAGATGGTTACATGACCACGATCAACACGATCTAATGCCATCACTCCTTTGCATCCACAACCAAGCTCACCAACGAGTCAAAGAGCTAGTAAAGAAGATGAGAAAAGTAAGATGATGGCGAAGAGCTTCACCTTTTCTCAGTCGCCTACTCAACACACCTCTCACTCTCTCCCTCTCAATCACTCTCAACATAATGAAATCAAGATGATAGAATGGAAAGATAGAATAGAAAGATTGAGTAGTCACACTGATAGAGCTTTTGCAATATGGATGTGCCAAAAAGATTAAATACAATTGAGACATCCCACCCTTATATAGAACAAGAATTAGGATTAGGGTTAGGGTTTGCACCCCTTTTGCGTTTAGGGTTTGCACCCCTTTTGCATTTAGGATTTGTGCCCCTTTGGATCCTACCCACTTTGTGGGTTCTAGGCCAATCAATCATCATTGTATGCTTCAACCTTAGCCTAATTAGGCCAAGCCTAAGGTATTCTAATCACAAATACATGTGTACAACCCACACAACACTTATAGGTGTGACAAATAAAACTACGGGTGGTGAATATAATATGCATGGGAGTGAGCCCAACTCTCACAAATTAATACATCCATGATAATGTAGTGATGTCCATGAAGCACAAATATAATCCAAGTGTCCAAAAATAAGGCAGTAAAGCTCCATAAAAATAATATTCACAAAAAAATATTAGCCGACACTTTCACTTTTTGCAACCTTCTCAAAAGACCATTAACAACATCCCCCCCTTCCCCCTTTCCCCCATGCCATTTCATTTTTCAAGTTTTATCCTTCTCTAATCATGATTACCACTAAGTTTTAAATTATCTAGTTCATTTTTCTCTTTTTGTACTTGAGCAAAGTGGTTCCAATCCAATTGAGGAGGCAAAAAAACCTCAAAATTTTGATCTAATTAGATATGTGGCTTTCTCACGTTGAAATATAATTAGCCTAGCCTCTGTCACATGCTTTTTGGTTTTCGGATCCAGCACAATTGCTTCATAATACCAAAAATTGCGGCCATTAAATAGGGGGTCAAATGGACATTGATTGACAAAGGGACGCTTCCCTTGGATTCCAGATGTGAAAATTTATCTAGGTAAACTCCAACTCCTTCATCCGCCATCATCCCATTTTCCATGAAATTTTGTTTTTTGAATGCCTCTCGAGTCACTTTTGCACTTTAAAATCGGCTCCAGAAATCCACTCTCATTGGCACCATGGGATAGGGCAACTTAGCCCATCAAATCCACAAATTGATATGCACATAAATAAACATAAAGAGCTTGAATTTTATTTAAATAACATAGACAACAAAACACAAAATAGCTCTCACCCTAACCCCTACCAAAATCAAGGCATGAAGATCCATAAGGGATAGACCAAGCATAATTTGAAAGAGATCCAGAGCTAGTCACTAACCAACTGCTCCAACACAAATCAACTAAAATAAACTATCAAAGGAGTCATCCTAAGTGGTGGTTTGACCTATCTATGAGACCTATGATAACTAGACCAAGAACTCCTACTAGGTGAGGAGGGAGTTGAGAGCGTGATGTGACCCAAGAAGAACATGGCATCAATCTTAGGTCTTGTCTCAACATCCAATAATCTACCAAGCTCTCGAAGGTGATACTAAATCCTTTTCTTCTTTTCCTCACTTTTATTCTTACTCCAATTATCCTTATTTATTTTTATGATAAATACCACCCCCAAGAAGACAAGGCATCGGCCCTGGGTCTTAACTCATCCCCATGAATCTACTAGGCCTTCGCATGGAAATGATCATTTTCTCTTAGAATTTTTCCTTAGTTTTCTACCTTTTTACAAACCTCTGTATTTTATATATATTTCAAATATATTAATTGTTTCTTGTCTTTTGTTTATTTGGTAGGCTTCTCTATTTTCCTCACAACTAACAGAGATTCTTAGTAACAGATGCCTAGTAAGCTAGCAAGATAGCATCACTAAGGACTGTCTCAAAAAAGATCTTTAAATGTGTGATAATGCCTTTATAGGAGGCAGACAATTGATTAGACCTCCCTCAAATATACCAAACCAACCTTGGAACTTCATGCCTTGTCTTGTTGATCCCCAAAACATAAAAATTTCCCACAAACACATATACATTCAGATTAAGGGATAAAAAACTCAAAAATGAAGAATAACACATGGACTTGGCCACAAGAAGCTTTTGCACAATAAGAGGCTCCCTTTAGGCACTTCTTCAAACCTATCTAGAGTAATACTGAAATAGAAAACCATCAAATGCACATGTAGCAAATAGACACATGGCCTTCTTGGCTTAACAAAATAAAGCATTTCACGCAAAAATAAATTGCCTTCTTAGCCTTATGAAGTAAAGCCATACAATACACTATTCAACAATCTATTGTTGAAGAAAACCCTTGGTTCCCACATACACTTTACTAAAGCACAAAACTAGACCAAGGGATGGGTCACTCAAGCCCTACACTAAATGCATCAAATTATTAGCTAGCCCATCTACATAAATGGCAAGGGGTGTTTGGCAAATATGTCATTGAAATATCCTATTATGCATCCATGAAAGAATAGAAAGATGGTCAATCACTACTCAGCTCATTACCCATACTAACCACCATTGGTAGCCATAACAAGACATAGTATTGTGATAATAAGATCAGACAAATCTAATATCCCCTTAGGACCACAGTTGAGAAATATTTCCTTAACAAAAGAATGATTTGTCAATGAATCCACAAAGCGGTTCCACTGATGAGGAACCACCTGACAAGTCACTACCTCAAAAATCTAAAGTATATCGAAGGCTGTATGATGATACATCTGTAGAATGGGATCTCTCACACTATAGGTCCCATTCAATTAGTTGATCACTAGTTGCGAGTCGCCTTTCACCAATAAACAGTGGATACGATCACAAAAAGCTATATTCAGCCCCATGATTATGGCCTTGTATTTTGCCATATTATTAGTAAAACAGGTGCCTAAATAAACTTCCATTTTCATAATGACTCTATGTCAGGGGTCCTTAATAACCATACCAACACTCGGATGCTTAACGCACCCTCATGAAGCTCCATCAAAATACAAAGTATAGACCCCTTCTTCATTAACAAGACATGCCATACCACTTAGCCTACTCATACATATGGTAGTCAAAATTGAGTTGAGAGAGAGGATGTATGATAGGTACAACCTCTCCTTCCTCACTAAACTCAATAAGGATGCTAATAATAATCCTATGACAATGGTGGAAGTAGATCTTAATAGCCCATGTGAGAGATCCATCTTGCCACTCAATAATATGATAACCCTTACTCCACTGCATTACTTGATCTTGGTGGTAACATCGCTCTAAATATGGATCCTCAAGATAAGGAATGATTCTACACATCCGATTGCCTTGGCACCTACTACAAGTTTAAGTTGGATCTTGGAAGACCTACAAAGGCACTAAGACGACATCAGCCCCCCTACACATAATAGAGCTTCAAATTATTAAAGTTTACTTTATTTTTAAACTCTACCCCTTCTGCTAAAAGGATTGTGGATCCATTCTTTCCTATCCATATGATATTACAAGGGCCATCCCATTTGGATTCTAACTTACTAAGAAATAACTCACGACATGCATCATAATTTAAGATCAACTAACCCTTCACAAATTGATATCTTTTAGCACAAAGGTCATGAAGCACTTTCATCCCCTTCTTCCCTACCTCTTGATGTAACAAAGCCTACAATTGCATCTCATCAAGATGTGCTAGGGAGGTCAACCTTTCTTGCAATGCTTCCTCTTCACCCAAAGAATGGTTTAATGCCAACCGCATAGTGGATAACTCAATTTCCAAGGGCAAGACATACTCTTTCCCATATACCAACTTAAATGGGGTGTGGCATGTTACTCTTTTAAACATAGTATTATAAGCCTAGACAACCACATGAAGTTTCTTATTCTAGTTGTGCTTACCCTCGGATGCAGTCTTGGATAAAATCTCTACAAGTTTCTTTTTTGGTACTCTCTACTTGTCCATTTTCTTGGGGATTATATGGGGTGGTTTTATTATGTTTAGTTTTTAGAGGTTTAGTCAAGGCTTGTGTGACCTTATTCAAAAAGTTTATCTCATGATCAAACACCAATTCTTTAGGTGGACCAGAATGGTAGAAAATTTGTTCCATAATAAAACTAGTTGTTTCCTTGGTGTTTTCCTTCATTGTAGCTCGATCTTCAAACCATTTTGTAAAGTAGTCTATCGCCAAATGATATAATGCTTCCAAATGGTAGATGAAGGATGCCTTGGTCCAACATAATCAATGCCCCACTTGTCAAAAGGGCATAGTCACAAGAATAGGATCAAGCAATTAATTACAATTTTCCCTAGTATCGTGTCTCTGATAGACATTACAACACTTAATATATGCAAAAGCATCTTGGTAATTGTCAGTCACCAATAGTTAGCATGTAAAGATTTCTGGGCAGTGAGCCATCTAGCAAAATGGCATGCACATGCTTAATCATGACATTCCTCTAGAATAAAGAGTACCTCATCAGACACCACACAATGATGATAAATCTCATTGACATATTTTCAATATAAGATACTTGCTATTATTGAAAAGCAAAGTGCTTGCTGCTTAATCCTCCTCTTCTTAGGTTTAGAAAGAATTTCCGGGGTTGGGTTGCTTGTTCATAGGTAATGTATGGTAGACACATACAATGACAGAATAGAGGCTACATCAATTTTGCATAAATCCTCGCAATCACTAATATTTTCCCACTCTTCCTTAGGCTCACCAAAATCTATTAGACACTCTATGATACCCTACAGTTTTGGTGGCTTGCTCTTAATCTCATAGTCAAACTCTTACAAAGAGATCAATCACTTGGCTAGGAGATCAAGGGGTTGAAGTTATTTCAATAAATAAGCACAATCCCTTTGCCTTGGTGAAGAAAACCACCTTCTCATAAATAATATAGTATTTGAACTTCTTAATGGAAAACACCATATCCAAGAAAACATTCTCCAAATAGATGTAACAAAGCTTTGAAATTCTAGACTTTCGGCTTGTGGATGCAATAGGATGATAACACTACACCTTCCAAATTTGGGATAGGCAACAACTAATACTACACCTTATCAAAGTCATAGATATATAGAAAACCGCACACCCTTTTGGTGCTTTTAAAACTGGTGCTTTGGATATTCCATATTAACATCTTCAGACGCCACTTTGCATGCTTCTGTCCATTCAAAAATATAGTTGTGAGATAAAAGATTCATCAAGGGTAATGACTATTTAGCTAATGTATTAATGTGTCGATGATAGTATCCCACTGATGAAACAAAACTATGAACTTTTCTAGGGCAAGTGGGCGGGCTTAAGACCATAATAACAACCACATTTTCAAGGCTGGTAACAATATCAATCGCACACACAACAAAACCCAATAGCAAATCATAAGGCACCCCAAATACATACTTCCAAGGATTCAACACTATGCAATACTCATGGCATTGCTCCAAGCATGTGTGTAGAACAATGAATTGCCTATGACAGATCATGGTAGCTACCCCCAAAGCATCTATGAAAAACTTTAGCTCTTTAGGGGATATATCAACAAATGTCTTATCAACTAGTCTTTGACAAGACCTAGGCGCATTACATAGGCCAAAAGTCACCACATGGTACACAAAAGCACCAAAAACTATAGTGAATGTTGTCTTTAACTTATCATCTTTAGCTATGGCCATCTAATTATAATCCACAAAATAGTCCATGAAATAGTATATCTATGGCCCTCCCAATTGATCTAAAATCTAATCGATAAAGGGCAAAGAATAATTGTCATTCACTCTCTGCTTGTTCAATTCCTTAAAATCGACACATAAGTAGATTTGATTGTTCTTTTTCTTTCTTATTACCATTGGTGAGCACCATTCTATATGTTCAATGGGAAATATCAGACCAACCTTCCTTAAATGTATCAATTCCTCAAAAAGAGGCTCTCTTATCTCAAAAGGCATACATGTAACCTTCTATCTCATTAGATACCTTCTTTCAATGGGATTATATGCACTACAACAGAGAGGGAAATCCCCTTCAATTTGTCATAACTCCATGCAAATATATCCTTAAACTCCTATAGGAATGCGACATAATTTGGACACTTATAAGTAGATAAAATAGTGCTATGTTTAATGGGGTGGGGATATTGGGAGTCCGAAGATCCAGCTCTATCACATGAGCATCACGAATCCAGTCCCTTGCCTCCATTGGCTCATTTGAACATACTTGGTGAACCTCCTTAGTAGTAGAACCCTCTTTAGAATCATTGGAACTTGAGATTCCAACAACTAAGGTTCCCTCGAGTGCCTCCCATTTTGTAGTGGGAGATAATGCCCTTTCATCCAATCGGTGCTTAGAGTATGTATTTGGAATTATTACCTTTAATTGAAGCCCAAAAATCAATTGACCAGCTCGAGTACCCATCAAAAAATTGCAATGTAATATCCAGGGATGTTCAAGAAACAATCGCTAGCTTGGCCTTCTAGCAAATTGGATAACTTGAAAGTCAAGGATGCACTCAATATTAGCAACCATCGCATATACTTGCACTATCATTTCTTCCTGTCGCCTGAGGCTATCATCAATCATTTTTAAAATTTTTGTGACATCCTTTTGGATTAGTAGATCTAGTCTCTCCAATAAATCCATACTTATAATGTTTATGGATGAGCTGGGGTCCACCACTGCATTTTCTATCAGGATTCCATCAATGTATGCCTACACCTTAGGGTAGTGCTTCTCTATGTGATCCCACCATTCACTACCCACTCGATTGGACACCAAAAGGTTCCACAACATAACCTGTTTGTAGGATTTTCTTGAACTCCTTACAAACGTTTGGTGAAAATTGGATTAGTTGTAGCAAATTTACATATAGTGTGACTTCACATAGCATGTTCCCTAGGTCAAACTCATAGAAGTTTTCCACTACTCTCTTCTCTTTCCACACTAGCTTCTCTTTTGGCTTCATGATAATCTTAGTATCCTCCTTTTCTTTTGATTTCTGTTTTTTTTATAACCATCATTTGCTTGTACTAGGGTCATCTTTCTGATGGTCTTTTAGTTTTTGACCCGTAATAACTACCCTAACATTGTTGGGAGATGAACTCTCACTAATTGGTTGATCATAAGGAAATATGTGCAAAAAAGGCATCAAAATATACTCAACATGGGAACATCTTGTGTTAAAATGACACTTTTCTTTTGTACCATCTTGTCAAAAAAGCAAATTTTAAGCAATGTAACTGGCAGGTCCAAAGCTCACACTATAAATATTTGTGCTAGGAAAATGAAATGTCTAACAGCTTTTGTCTCATGCTAAAATCAAAGGGTCTTTATACCTTAGCAAAATTCATGCAAGTTCAAATTTATAATATTAAGAAAGGAAAAGGAAGAGGCTTGTCTAGTAATTTGGGGAGGTGGGAGGTTGAGGTGGTGACAACCTCTCTCTTCATCTTCTCATGTCACTCTTCATTTCCCTCTCCTCATTTGGCACAACCTTCATTTCTTGTTCTTATTTCTCTCTCTCTCTCATGTGCATTTCCTATTCTCATGGAGAGTGAGGAAGAGAGTGAGAGTGAGGATGGCATTAGTTATGAATCTCTTGTGTTCCTTATTCTCTCTTGTGTGTTTTGAGGACATGGATTCTTGGTGAGAAGGAGAGTTTTCTTTGTAGGTTTTCATGGCCAACAAGCTATTTGCAGCCTCTTCTTGGCTAGTTTGTGGTTCATTTGGTGTCGTGGCAAGGTCCTCTTCATTTGATGCATTGGCCAGGAATAGAGGCAGCTATGGAGCTTGCAAGGAAAAGGTTTGCAATTTTATTTTGGCCATGGAAGCTTCATACATAGTTGCATTCTCAAGAAGAAGAGATGGGTTTTCCAACATTGAGAAAAGAAGGGCTTTTCTTTAAGAAGATGGAAAGGAAGATGGTTGTTGAGTTTGTGTTTCTGCTGCTTATCCTTCACTTTTTTACCTTCTAAAACATCCAAAGGAGAAAAAAACACTATTTCACCTTTTCTATTCTTCCTAATCCTCTGCCTCCTACACACTCCAGCCTACCTTTCGTCCCCTCATCCTATCTTACCTCCCAAAAACAACTCGTTTTGCTTTGCGTCCTCCCTTCTCTAGCAGCCACCCTTTCCTTTCCCTTGGCCATCACCCATACTATAGATGTTCTTGATGTGGCATCTGAAGATTTTCTCCCTACACATATTTTTCCATCCAATCATCATCACGACAACCTCGTCGTCCAAAGCAGAATGCACATCCTAATCCTCCCTTCCCCTCTCTCCATGTGGCATTACCATATATCATCTTCTTCCCTTGTCCTAACTTTTCCACCCTTGCCATGGCTATCTTCAACTTCTTTCCAAGTGCCATGAGGATAATGCCAACTTGCCTATTGTTGTTGGGGAGGTTGTCCACTGCCACCTATCACACACACTTCCATGCTTTCTTCTGCATCATCTTGTAAAGAATATCTATTCTACCATGAAAATCAACAGAAAGACTAATGAGTTGAACTAAGAAAATAATAGAAAATAACATGAAATGCTTCAATCATGGCCATGCCATAGACATCTTCCATTATATCACAACACAATGTAGCCATGGAAGTTGTAATCAAGATACAAGAAAACAAAGCTTGGTACTCACCCCAAGATGGTGATGAATAATAAATATCTAAGAAAAATAGTGTAAGTGTCAAAAAAAATCCCCCTACTTTAGCACCTCATACCTTTTTATAGTCATCCTAGTACTATCATGTCTAAGTTATTTACATGGTTTATTTTTTGTAAAGAATAATGAACTAATGTGGCTAATTTGCTTCATTACAAACCATCCCTTCCCAAAGATGGTTTTGTCCTCAAAACTGAAGATAATGTGGTGATACACGAGTCATTAATGAATCAAATCATGTTGATGAAGATTGAGAAGAATGTGGAAGCACTTTCCATGAAGAAATATCATAATGAACCTGAAACAATGAAATGATTGCTTGCTATCCAAACTGTGTTGAATTCATAAAATTGGCATAACTTTTGACTAGAGTGTCCAAATTGAGTGTTTGAGGTATAGAAATGAAGTACACAACCTAAAGCATCAATCCATACCATCAAAGCCACTTCTTCATGTCGTTAAGACAATTTAATTCATGACAATATTTTTATATATCAAAGTATTTCTCTATAGACTGTCATAATTCTTCCTGTAATAGCCATGGAAAAGCATCCAAATATGAAGAGGGTTGCCAAGTGGACTCTTCCATAGGTAGGGCCTTCCATTTAATAAAAAAATTAGTAAGTGTTCAGTTCCTAAGAACCTTCTCACGCTTCCCAATGATTTTCTCAAGATCATAAACAATAAGTCCTTCTTCATCAAGTGGTGGAAGCTCTTCAATAACTTCTGTATTTGGCCCAACATATTTCTTCAATTGTGATACATGAAAAATATTATGTATGTGGGTAGTAGAAGGTAATTGGAGCTTATATGAAAGATCTCCAATATTTTCCAACACCAAATATGGGCTATAAAATCTATGAGCTAGCTTGTTGTGCCATCCTTGAAGTGTAGTATAATGAGACTTGGGAACTTTCAAAAAGACCCAATCTCCGACATCAAATTCTCATATTCTATGTGCCTCCTCCTATCATCAGCATAGGATTTCATGACATCTCGTGCCTTCCTTATATTCACTTTACATTGCTTCATAAGCATTTCCATTCTCTCTAGCTCATCCTTTGCTTGTGGATTAACCTCTTCATGAAACATGGCTGAAGGAATTTGAACCTTGTATCCATAGAGTGTGTCAAATGGAGCCGTCCCAATACTCATATGATATGTATTGTTGTAATAAAATTCAGCAAGCTACAACTAATTATCCCAAGAGGATTGAGTGTCATGACAAAAATGTCTCAAGTAGACTTCCACCCAATGATTAATCCTCTCAATTTGGCCATCGGTTTGAGGGTGGTAAACGATACTTGGAGTGAGAGTAGTACCCACATGGAAGTAAACAAACTCTTCCAAAAATTTCACATGAATCTAGTATCTCTATCTGACACAAGCCTCAAAGGCATTCCGTGTAATTTGAATACACCTTCCATGAATTGATCAACTACTTGCTTGGCTGCAAACTACATCTTTGTAGGAAGAAAATGGACTGATTTGGTAAGTTTGTCCATAATAATAAAGATACTATTCCAACCAAGCCTTGTGGTAGGGAGGCCCTTAATGAAATCCATAGAGATATTAGTCCACTTTCCTTGTGGAATTGGCAAGGGCTGAAGGAGACCAGATGGTAATAGAGAATAATCTTTATTTTGTTGGCATTCTAAAAAATGGGAAACATACTCCTTCACATTTCTTCATAATCCCTTCCAATAGAAACTTTTATGTACTTTGTCAAAGGTCTTGAAGAGGCCAAGATGACCAGAAAAGAGAGAAGAATGCATTTCTTGAAGGACTTTCAACTTAAAACTACTTTGAGGGATCAAGTTGACCTTCTTTTTATACCATAAGAGACCATTATGCCATTTGAAATTTGGGTGGTCTTCATTTTTCCCTTACTGTAATTTTTGCATAATTGTGGCAGCATGCTCCTCCATCAACTATTCTTCTTGTATGTTATTTATCCAATCCTTGTATATAGTAGAGATTGTAGATACATTACAAGCCCACATTCTAGAGAGTGCATCCACCACTATATTATCTTTTCCAGCCATATATGCAATCTCAAAATTATAAGATTGAAGGGTTTCCAACCATCTTCTTTGTTTAGGAGACAAATTGGGCTGAGAAATAAAGTACTTCAACACCCGATGATCACTTTTCACAGTGGCTCCCATAAAGATAATGATGCCACTTTTTCACCGCATGTAATATAACCAGCATCTCTTGCCCATATACTTGCATTTGCCTTTCTTTTTCATCAAATTTTCTTCTCTCATAGGCTATGACACCATGTTCTTGGGCTAAAACAGCCCCCAATCCTCTTCCACTCGCATCCATATAGATGGTAAAGACCTTAGACAAGTCAAGGCGGCAGACCAATATAAGTGCTGAAATGAGGAGTTGCTTAAGCTCATTGAAACTTGTGTCGGCTATTTCATCCCAAAAGAAAGCTTCCTTCTTTAACCTATTGGTCAACGAGGCAGCCACATGTGCATAATTCTTTATGAACCTTCAGTAGAAAGAAGATAAGCCAAGAAAACCCCTCAATAATGTGGTATGTGTTGGTGTAGACCAATCCTTAACACATTGGAACTTCTTTGGATCAACCTTGATACCATTTTCCCCAACAATATGCCCCAAATACTCTACTTCTTTGGTCATAAATGTGCATTTAGATGCTTTGGCAAATAGTTTGTGCTTCCTCAAGATGTCAAACACCTCTTTAATATGCTATAAGTACTCTTCTTTGCTTTTACTATATATCAATATATGATTAAAGAAGACCAACATTGTCTTAAACAAGAGTGACTGAAGTATTTTGTTCATCAATTCTTGAAATGTGGCTGGAGCATTTGAAAGACCAAAGGGCATAACCATAAAATGATATAGTCTCCTTTCATTCCTAAAAGGTGTTTTATATTCATCTCGCTCCTTCATATGTATTTGATGGTATCCCGACGATCGCAAATCCATTTTTTAAATGACCTTGGCATCTTTCAACTCATCCAAGAGATCATCGATTCTTGGTAGTGGATACCTATTCTTGATTGTGGCCTTATTCAATTCACAATAATATATGCACATACGGAATGATCCATCCTTCTTCTTTACCAGAAGAACAGGAGAAGCAAATGGGTATTGACTTGGTTGTATGAGACCCATATTCTTTTACTTGGCACTTGACTTCTTCTTTCTCCACCTTTGAGAGACAATGTTGAGGCTTATTGATAGGCTTGGTATTTAGAAGCAAGTCAATGGGATGATCCACTTCACTTTTGGGAGGAAGAGAAGAGGGAGGCTGAAATAGATCATCATAATCTTCCAACAATTTGCAAAGACAAGGATCCATGTCCTTGGGAAGTGTAGAGGGTTGATTTGAAGAGGACTGATCCTCATCAATCTTAGACAAGAGAAGAGTGAACATACATGCCTTAGCATTTATTTTTATCTTAATCTTCTTGGGACTGATCACCTCTAATTTCTTCTTCTCAATCCCTTGAAGAATAACTTTTTGTCCATGCCATTGGAATTCCATTTGCGTCCTTTCCAAATCCATGGTAAATCTTCCAATACTTTTCAGCCCATTATAGCCAAGTATCACATCAATGGGACCCATTTCCAAAGCAATAAGACTCACCGAAGTGGGGTATATGATGAAGATAAAGTGATAGAGACATTAGAGAAAATCTGATTACTGTCTCATAAGCTCCATTTTCCACTTGAATCCATAGAGAGGATGGCATTTCTTGAATGCTCTAGCCCATCAAGAGACTCTTCGTTTATGAAGCTATGAGTACTCCCAGTGTCAATAAGAATATGAGCCATTCTTCCATTGATGTAGCGTGTAAGGCATAGGGTTTATCCCCTTTAGAATCATTCTATGCGTCATGGGAAATAAAACATAACCTCAAAGAATCTAGATCGAAAAACCCTATAATATCCACCCATGTCAAATGGGAAACCATCCATGGGATCATAAAACTCCTCATGGCTATTCTCTTCATGGTCATGCATCTCTTCAAGAGTGGATGGGCTTCAAGCTAAAATACATTGCCGTCATTTGCTTCAACATCCGAATCTTACTCAAAGATCATGCTTACTTTGACATTCTTGGCTTTGCATTTTTCTTTATGATCGGGAGACCGTTTCTCTCCACATTTGTAGCATAGTCCTTTTGTGCACATGTCCTTAAGCTTGTCATTGGAAACATGTTTGCCTTGCACCAAAAGAGCTGAAAAATTTCCACTAGTTTTAGTCCTTTTTCCATTTGATCTATTTTCAGCATTAAATTTGAAATTAGTTCCCTTTTTTAACCCATAAATTGTAGGAAATGAAGGAATCTTGCTGTAGGTATTTGATTGCTTTCCTCCATACTGTAAATCAATCTTTGTCTACCCAAAATTAGCAAAGCTATCCTAGTGATTTGGTTTGACTGAAAATGATACTCTGTTCTTGGCGGAAAATTCTTGTACTTTTGACCATATCTTTCAACCAATTGTATAGCTTCTTGTAAGGAAGAAGGTTTTATGGCTGTGACTTCTGAAGATAGAGAATATTCAAGCCCAAATATGTATTTCTTTAGCTTGGAATTGTTGGATACTCCATCCACATATGTAGAGAGGTTAAGGAACTGGTTAGAATAGTCTATAACCGATAATTCCCTTTGTTCAAGAGAATACCACTTCTTTTCTAGCCTCTCTTTTTCTATTGGAGATACAAATACTTCGATCATTGCTCTCTTTAATGCTTCCCATGTCAAGAACTCATGACCGCTTCTTGACATATACCTCCATCAAGTGTATGCATATCCTTCCAACTATAGGGCTGCAAACTTGACCTTAGCATTTTTCGGTCTAGGATACAAAGAGAAATACATATCAAGTTTGTCAAACCATTCTTCTACTTCAGTTGGGGATGGATTATCGCCCTTGAAATTAGAAATCATAATCTTCTCCTTGTATTCCCTCCCAAATTGATGAGTTGGCTATTATAATGTTGCTTCCCATAAGTATTTGCACCAAATGAATTTTGCTTTTGAGTATTGCTGATCCATGTTCCATGAGCATATGGTTTTTGCTATTCATGGGGTTTTCCAAATCCATGTGGCTAATTATATTGTCCTAAGGACAAGTGAAAGAATTACCCGTGACATGTGGTTGTCCATATACTCCTTGATGTTGTCCATACATAGGAGACTGAATATTTGTTGTGGCATTTAGTTGTGGTTGCTACCCACTAATTTGATGAGGCCAAAACTGATTAGAATGAGGACTTTGCTTAGAAGACTGATTGTAAGCATGATTATTAATGACATGCTGCTACTACCCATAAAAATTTGGGGTTGAATTGACATGATCATGTCCATGAGAATTATTTCCCCCACTTGCTTGACCATGATATGATTTTTTTCTTCAAACTTCTCTTCATGGATAGGTTTTGGGATGGTTGATGGTTGAACATAGAAAGATTTGTAGAAAGGATCACACCCATGTGTGTCTTCATCATGCTTAGAGTTAGCATGGATCCTCTCTTTTGGGTCTTGACCATGAGAGCTTGTGTAAACCTTTGGTTTATAAAGAGGCTGAAATTAAGGCTAAAATTGAGATGGTTGAGCTCTAGATGGTTCTCCAACCTCATAATGCCGCACAACCTTAGGCGTTGTGATCCTTGGTTGGTCCTCAACAATGGGAGGACTTGGAACAATTGGAACTGTTGTCGGTAATATTCTCTCGCTTAAGAGGGCCACAAGTTTGTCAATGCCCAAATTCATTTCTCTTATATCATTGGATAGTTGCTGAAAGTTATAATCAGAATCTGTAGATGCACTAGTTGTCTTAGCCCCATTCACTCGACTGGTGATTGTAGCATGAGTTGAACTCATTTTTGCCTCATTATCATGGCACACATGGTAATAACTTATTGGGAGACTTCATGCTCTCTTTCCTACTAGTAATCCTTTAATCCTTCATTGATAGTATCCATAATGGAATCCTTCTTCTTGTATTTGGCCATAGTTGATGGTCAGTCCTAAATATATACCAATAGTAAAACTCACATATCTTGAGCTTCAGTGACCCAAATGATGAGCTTCTTGGGTTTATTCGAAAATAAGAATGTCTCCTTTCCAATGAGCTATCAAATATTGAAATTAGTTCACCAAAAAAAAAAGAAGGAATTTTTAGTGGCTATCTGCAGTTCCTTGTATCCTGCAAGTATTGAATAATCTCTACAAATACCCAAAACAAGTTGACTAATCCCACTATGACTGTAGGAAAGTTATCCATGTTTGCATTTGTTGCAAGATTCTTCAATGCTAATTTGAAATACTTCAATGCATCAATAAGCATATATGTTGCTCTGCATATCCCTGTCCATATTTTCTAAGTGTTTCATGTTGTCATACATTTTCCCAATACACCATGGAGTCATTTGCCAAGTACATCATGTTGTAGGGCAAAGTACATCACTTTATATGTCGGTACCTATACCTAAATTGAAAAATGCATGGGATCTGTGGATTGAGGGGCTTGCAAATTTCCCTCTCAAGCTAGTTTGTGCTCCCCTTCAGGATCCTTATCACAGTAGGGGAGGGCCACCTCACTATTGTCCTAGCAACTCACCTAACATCCACTTTTCCTCATGGGAAATGACATGGCATATCAATACTAGGCAAATAAAATGGCATGAAATGCATGGCTTGAAGGAAAATAGGTATCCGTTTCATGATATGCAGGAATTTGAGTGAAATGGACTAAAAATTGAATGGGAGTAGGTGGGAAGTACCTTTAGCAGTGACTCATTGCCTTACAATTCTTTTTTAAAAACACTCACCATTGGGCACAAATTTTCGCATGACATTTGAGACAACAATCAAACAAGGCAATGTCAAGTTTAGGGAAAGGATATATGAAAAATTTTGAGACTAAAGTATGGTTATGGCAATGAAATTAGAATGATTTGCTAATCATTACCACCTATGAAAGCTCTAAGGAAAGTTCATGCAATACATTCAAGAATATGGATAAATTTCTTATCAATTTAACCTTTCTTTCATCAATTGGGTAAGCTCAGCAATAGGATATTCAAGAGAGATTAAAATATGTTTGAAAATGCCTCTTATACTTTGGTTGGAGAATATTGTTGATGAAGAATCGCTTTGATAGAATGGATTCAATTTAGCCTCAAATTGACCAAGTTTCTTCATTAAAAGCTTGCTCCATGTTGGATTTTCAACCATGCAGCATGCTCTTCTCCTTCAAGCTCCATAGGTACTCCATTGAACCAAGATTTGTTGATTGTAGCCAAAATCCCCTATGTAAAGAGGGTCTATGCTGTCCATAGATGGCTAGGTTGAAGATTTCTCTTAAAACTTCTTTCTCATATTGCAAGATATGCTCGTAGATGAGATCCTCACTAATCCTTCAGAAATAGATTGATTAGATGGTTTCCTGAATTGACATTCTTGTTCCACTCTTTTAGAAATCTATCTAGCTATGAATGAAGAAATTAAAAAGAAGTTGACAAAAAATTGACAGCCTTTTATGTCAAATGACTCGGCCAGGAGGTGAATAGTGATGCTCTTGGTGAGGAGTTCAAAGGCTATGTATTCAAGATCATGGGGACAGTGACAAGCAGGGATTTCCTATGAAGCAAGGAGTCTTGATGAAGGGCCATGCAAGTTTATTGATGCACATAGGTACTTCTTTCTTTAGAGGATTTGGAAGACATAAGGGTGAGTGGAGATGCATTTGGTCAAAGGATGCATCATTAGTCCAGATTTCTCTGTGTGCTTGCGAAGGAAGAGGAGAAGGATTTTTGAGAAGAAGAAATGAGTAGCTAAAGCCAAGCATGAAACAGTTGGAAGATGGCCTCCCGAATGTGGCGTTGTACAGGAAGATCTTGTGATCTATCCATTTATTCAACCTCTTCATCATATTTTGCCATTGCATTCGACAATGAAATGGTTTGTTTGCTCCTGAGGATATAAAATTTTTCTAGATTGAGGAAAAAGTAGCGGCTCTGAGCAAAGAGGAAAATGTGTGCCTACAGAAAATTAAATGACTAACATGAACTTGTCAATGTCTGTCTCTCATGTGTTAGTTCTAGGGCACCAGTAAGAATCGACGTCCCAATGATAAGGTGTCTCTTGATCTGATGAGAGTGAATGGGTCTTTGACATCCCATCTAACAAAGAAGAAAAAGAGATTATGATACTAATCCTTAATAACCTTTGTGTGTGAGATGCCTGAAATGTAAAGAAGGCCTATGGAGGATATGAAGTCCCAATTGGAAAAGTATGAAAAGATGCAGGATTGCCAGGACTGCCTATCATTCATCAACATTTGAAGCTACCTCCCTGTGGACACAGATTCTTGTGTTGGACTGATGCCTTTGAAAGCTCTACAACAAGCAACACAGTTGAAGAAAAACCACCACAAATAGTGCTTGTAGGCAAGATTTGTTGATGAAGAAGCTTGTTATGGAATGCCTTTACACGATAGAAGCCATAGAATCAAGGTACGAGTAGAATTTTTCCATGGAATCCATGAAAGAAAGCTTGAAGAAAGAGAAGAAATCATGTCTTTCAAAAAAAATTAACTCAAGTTTGGTCTCCATTAAAGACTGTAGCCTTAATTTTTTCAATCTTACCCTAAATTTTGGTTGAAAATTTAGTCACGACCTGCCAAAAATAGCTAGAGCCTACCATTATCCACTGGTTCATGCCAAGAACCTCCATCTTAGTCACAATGTGTGTGACAAATCTCCATGTCTGACCATGGTTATGGAAGAACTAACTCCTTTGACTAAATTCTAACTGCGTTTTTCACTCCCTAGTCACTGCAATTAGATCTTATGCATGAAAATGACTTCTGACAGGATCTAAACTATTGCTCTGATACCAATGTAAAGAAGGTCTATTCTACCATGAAAATCAACAGAAAGACTAATGAATTCAACTAAGAAAATAACAATAAATAACATGAAATTCTTCAATCATGGCCACACCATAGACATCTTCCATTATACAATAACACAACGTAGCCATGGAAGTTGAAATCAAGCTACAAAAAAACAAGGCTTGGTACTCACCCCAAGATGGTGATGAACAAGAAATCTCTAAGAAAAATAGAATCTCTAAGAAAAATAGTGTAAGTATCAAAACAAGTCCCCCTACTTTAGCACCTCTTGCCTTTTTATAGTCACCCTAGTACTATCATGTCTAAGGTATTTACATGGTTTATTTTTGTAAAAAATGACAAACTAATGTGGCTAATTTACTTTATTACACATATTTAGCCCCTTCGGGAGGCCGTGTTAGCACTATAGTGCCAAGCTCACTAGCGAGATGCATAAGGAAAGGCTAAACTTCCAACATCCAAGTGGTGATTACATCGAACCTCATCCTCCTTACCTTCTTAGTCATCCATGTTGGGCATTGACAAAATGTGGGAGGTTTTCCAAAAGAAAGAATAAATGGAAAAGAGAAAACCTTTCACTTTTATTCTTAATTAACAAACAAAATCCATTTTTATGATATGCTTGGTTATCCTTCTCTTGTTCATATGCATATCTTCTTCTATCTTGGATTCACCCTATCTACCACCAATGCTTGCTCCACAACACCCAAGGATTTTATGTTTTTGTTTTCTTTATTATTGGTTTTGACACAACTTTCCTTTCCTTTTCCTTTCATACAAGAATCAGGTGGGAGAAATCCAATGTAAAATCTTTTGTGAGGGTGTGCACTATTGTTATATTTTTTGGGGTTTTTATTTAATTGGCTTCATGATGTGGTTGTTTTTTCTTTCTGTCCTAAGTGTGTTGTTGTTTTTGTGTGCAAGTTGTTGGATTACAAGCCCTACCTTTTGTGTGCTAAGTGAAATTTTCTTGTGGTGTGCTTGCAATCTAGGCTCAATACGTCCTAGTTGTGTGTCTTTATTTTATGTGCTATGTTTCTCTTTTCCCTTCCCATGGCAATTCAAAGATCAATCATGACATGAAGACTGATGATGAAGATGAAGACTTTTCCAAGAGCTGATTGTGGTTCTTCTTCAAATTTGTTCACAAAGACACTTCACACTTAAGTGCAAGAGGAATGATAACTAGGAAATATGTGTGAAAAAGTCATAATAATATATTCAACATGGGAATAACTTTTGTAAAAATGGCACTTTGCTTTTGTACCATCTTGTCAAAAAAATCAAATATGAAGCAATGTAACTTGTAGATCCAAATCTCACACTATAAAATATTGTGCTAGAAAAAGGAAAGGTCAAACACCTTTTGTCTCATGCTAAAATGAAAGGGTATTTATACCTTAGCAAGATGTATGCAAGTTCAAATTTATAATATCAAGAAAGGAAAAGGAAGAGGCTTCTCGAATGATCTAGGGAGTTGGGAGGTTGAGGTGGTTATACAACCTCTCTCTTTATCCTCTCATGTCACTCTTCATTTCCCTCTCTCTTCTCATTTGGCACAACTCTCATTTCTTGTTCATGTTTCTCTCTCTCTTGTGCTTCATTTCCTATTATCATGGAGAGTGAGGAAGAGAGTGAGAGGGAGGATGGCATTAGTGATGGACCTCTTGTGTGTTTTGAAGACATGGATTCTTAGTGAGAAGGAGAGTTTTCTTTGCAGGTTTTCATGGCCAGCAAGCTATTTGTAGCCTCTACTTGGCTCGTTTGTGGTTCATTTGGTGTTGTGGCAGGGTGCTCTTCATTTGGTTCACAGGACGAGAAAAGTGGTGACTATGGAGCTTGTAAGGGAAAAGGTTTGCAGTTTGATTTTGGTCGTGAAAGCATCATATATAGCTGCATTCTCAAGAAGAAGAGATGGGTATTCCCAAATTTGAGAAAAGAAGGGCTTTTCAATGAGAAGATGGAGAGGAAGATGGTTGTTGAGTCCGTGTTTCTACTACTTATCCTTATTTTTTTAAAGTTCTAATACATCAAAATAAGAAAATATCACTATTCCGCCTCCTAATCTCCACCTCTTCCATTCCATTATTTTCTAGTCTCCCTAATCCTCTACCTCCTACACACTCCAACTTGCCTTTTGTCCCCTCATCCCATCTTACCTCCCAAAAATAACTCCTTCTGCTCCACATCCTCCCTTCTGCAAAATGGCCATCCTTTCCTTTCCCTTGTTCATCACCCATACTATGGATATTCTTCATGTGACATTTGAAGAATTTCACCCTACACATATTTTGCCATCCAGTCATCATCACGACAAACTCGTCATCAAGGAAAATGCACAGCCTAATCCTCCCTTCCCCTCTCTCCATGTGGCATTAAAGTATATCATCTTCTTCCCTTGTCCTAACTTTTCCACCCTTGCCTATCATCTTCACTATCGTTGGTACACACCCTTGCCATAGCAATCTTCAACCTCTTCCCAAGTGCCATGAGGACAATGCTAGCTTTCTGGTTGCCATTGGGGAGGTTGTTCACTACCACCTATCACACACAATTCCATGCTTTATTCTGCATCGTCTTCACCCCCTTTCAGAGGCCGTATCAGCATTGTAGTGTCAAGCTCACTAGCGAGCTGCATAGGGAAAGGCCAAACTTCCAATATCCAAGTGGTGGTAACATCAAACCTCATCCTCCTTATGTTCTTATCCATCCATGTTGGGCATTAACAAATTGTGGGAGGTTTTTTAAAAGAAATAATAAATGAAAAAGACAAAAACCTTTCACTTTATTCTTAGTAATAAACAAAATCCATTTTAATGATATACTTGGTTATCCTTCCCTTGTCCATACCCATATCTTCTTCTATCTTGGATTCATCCTATCTGCCATTGAGGCTATACTCCACAACACCCAAGGATTTTATATTTTCATTTTCTTTATTATTGGTTTTAACACAACTTTCCTTTCCTACAAGAATCAGATGGGAGAACTTCAATGTAAAATCTTTTGTGACGGTATGCACTATTGTTATTTTTTTTGGGTTTTTATTTAATGAGATTCATGATGTGGTTGTTTTTTCTTTTTGTCCTAAGTGTTTGAGTTTTTGTGTGCAAGTTGGATTAAGAGCCCCATCTTTTGTATGCTATAAGTAAATATTTCTTGTTATGGACCATCAGGACCATAACAGGAAATGCAGGAAATTAACACTGCAGGGAACTTCTTGACACAATTTACAACCATTTCGTACATTTAATCTTCAGGAACAATATACAAACACGAACTACATATTATATTAATCATTGCTGAACCACTGTCCTGAAAACAATCACACAGTTTATCATCATCATATTCACTCCTGATCAAATAGCTTGCAATAGACAGCGCAGATATTCAGGACACAGATACCCATTAGTAGAACCAGACATAAACGACTAGAATCTGGCGTTGTCCTGAAGAATATCTCGTTTTTCATCATGCAAGAATACAAAAGACATGAACTCCTGACTATCAAGAAGGCGCCTGCATGTCAGGTAAAAACCTGAATGCTTCATATGACATCTTAGGTCACTTTCCATATGCTGGTTCTACATGTATGCTAGTACTAAGGTATAAAATAGTACTAATATAGTGCAATTCGAGCCTCAACACCTGGCACAGCCCGGTGGATGATTGGGACAGTCAAGACTCGAACCCACAAGTATGTAGTTATATAACGGAAAGCATACAAAGTAAGAAATAACCCAGAGAATACAATTATGCCCTGCCAGAGGCCTTGCACCCCTTGACAAGCCACACTAAGCAACCATGAGTAGAGCCCCTCTAGGATACTCATAGTCCTCTTGTGCAGTTGCATAATTGATCCTAAGTGTTAGCAGAGGTCATTACATCATGTCATGAACAAAAAAAAAGATACATATCAAAGTCAAGTAGTAAACCAACTAGGAGTGTACAGAATAATATCTGTGCAAGTAGAAATTTGACACTCCGAACGTGCAACAGCATAGTCTTCAACAGATGTACTACTAGTAACCTTAATCTCTTCATGCACCTCATACACAACTTGCTGCAAAGTAGCATCCCTATCTTCCAACTTAAAATCCTTCTGCTGCAAAAGAGATGCTACATAGTCATCACTTTTTCTCTTCTCATGCAAAGCATACTGCAACTTAGCAGTAAGATCCACTTTGACAGCTTGCAAATCTGCAACTTGCTGAAGCAATGCATCCTTTTCCTGAATTAATGCATCAAACTCAGCTAGAACAAAAGCATTTTTAAGCATATTATAAGGTCTAGAAACCAAAGTGTCAAATTTTCCCATCACCAGCCAATTGTTTCTAACATCATCAATCAAAGCTTGCTGCATCTCAGAAAATTCAGACTTCAATACAACCAAGGCATCCACATCTACTTCCAAATTCTTCAAAATCTGCTCTTCAACATGTTTAAGAGGCTGAAACCTCTCCAACAACAATTGATGCTCAACCTGCAATTTAGCATGCATATCAACAAAACTTTGCAACTGATGCATACACTTATCTTGCAACTCTTGAGTCCATTTCTCAAACAAAGCAGTTGACATTTTTCTATTATCCACTAGCTGCTGTAAAGTTGCAATTTTGCCAAGAGATTCTGTTTTGCAAAGCATCATACTCATCTTGCTTAATCTTCAACTGTTTAACCAAGGCATCATACTGCTTCTGCTAAAAATCCAACTGGAACTTTACCTGTTTACATTCAGCTGCAGTTTGAGCACTATTTTTGTCAGCCTGCTCAAAAAATGACATCACCTTTTTCATAACAGTCCAAGCATCTGACACACTACTGACAGCAATTTCATCCACCCGAGAGCAATCTGGAACAAAGGGAACACTGGGCTGAACAACATCTACCCGCTCTTTAACATCCAAAGATGCTGCACATACCACAGGGTCTTTAGAAAAAATCTGATGCTGAACCTGAGGCTCCTGCATGCTTCTCAACCAAATCTTACCAATTCTAGGTTTCTTTTTAGCATGCCCATAACCAACAGACTTAAGAAAATCTTCCTTATCCTTGTTTTCATGAAGTGCTGCATCATCCAAAGAGACAGAATCCTTTGGAACAAAATCCAAGGCAACTTTACGAGCATAGGCTTCATCATAAGTGACCTACATCAAGTCCCTGTATATAGCCTTCTGCTGCTCTTGGCCGGCAAAACCCTTATCACTGTCAACATCCTTTTGATGAGAACCAGACTCTACATGTTGATCATCAACATGCACTGCATTATCCACTGAAGAGAATGGTTTCGAATCAGAGACATTCTCCAAAACAACATCAGGAAATTTGGATTGTGCATGCTCATAAAGAGCAGCCAAATAGCATCCCATACGCGACTTCTAAAAAACCTTCTTGGGCTTAGAGATATTAATCTCAGCCATAAGCCTGTCAAACATCAAGCCTGCCCAATTTGGCATACCCACATTCTCAGCATAATAAATAACACCATAAGTCTCTCGTGCTATGCTGTCAGTTTTGATGAACAACATGAAACGCTCAATAAATCATCGTAGCTACAATTTTTGGACAGCGTCAACTCTCTTCAAAATGTAAACATGCCGAGGACCAACAGGCTCCCCAAAGGCCTGATACATCTGCTCATCACTACATTTCCACAAAGTTGGATTGTCATTCATGGGTAATGCAAATACCCGTGCAACCACTACAGCAGTCAATTCCAAACGGCTTGCAATCATGCCCTAACTTTGCCTCATCATGTCCAATTGGGCGGATACATTAGCATTGTCAACCCACCGAGACCATGGCAAACATGCAAACGCATATAATCCAACGCGCTACAGCCAAGCGCTATGAACTGCATCATCCACATCAAGGACCAGGAAAGAATCAACAAATGGTGTACTCACAACACTCGGGCTTGATAGCTGAGAAACCGACATCAGTGTTGTCATGTCCTCTTTGTGTCGACCAGGCCAATCATCTTCCGACAGCTCATACTCCTCATTGTCCTCCTCCTCTTGGAGAGCACACTTTGGAAGAACTAGCTTCCGGGCAGAACTTTGGCATGTATGTGTCATGTCGGCACGAATAGGGCGCACAGCACATGGTGATGGAGAAAGAGGAGAATCACGAAGAATGCCTGTTGCCTTCTCCATTTGAAAAGTAAAGTCCAAGTCTTCTGCAAGTGAACTGTGTTGTGTGCCAAATGTCCTATCAACATCATGCACAAGTGACCCTTCACACATGTAACCTTCACAATTCGATTCCCTTACATTAATAGGAAAAATTAAATTAACATGTGGATAATAAGGTTGCAGTAGTATTTTAAGCCGAAAACCATTGACCGCAGGCTTCAGAATAGTGCCCTGCAAATTTTGGAGCAGAAATGTACCTTGCCCAATATCTTTATGAATAATAAATGGTCCAGCATATCTAAGATTCAATTTTCCAGGAAATTTTCCCAACCGAGAATTATAAACAACTACCCAATGCCCCTCTTCAAAAAATTTCTTGCGGATGTGTCGATTTACCCAAGCCTGTCTCCTTTGCTGTGTGATTCCTGACACATAAGCAGCTAACACTCTGTCTTCCTCCAACTTCAGGAGCTGTTCCATCCAATGCTGCACTGACTGTTCCGAATCCAACTTATGTTCAACAGCAACTCTTAAACTGGGAACCACAAATTCCATAGGGACAATAGCTTCCAATCCATACACTTACCTGAAAGGTGTTAATCCAGTTGTCACCTTGTATGCAGTCTGGAAAGCCCACAAGGCAGAATCCAACTTGACATCCCAATCCTTCCTGTTATCTTCAACGATCTTCTTCAAGATACGGAGTAGGATCTTGTTGGAACTCTCAGCTTTCCCATTAGCTTGAGGATGGTATGGAGTTGACTTCTTGTGAAGAATCATATGCCTGACAGTCAGGTCCTGAATAACTTGATTCAAAAAATGTTTACCCCTGTCACACTGACCAGCTCAATAGGACATCCAAACCTAGTCATAATGTTAGTATACAAAAATTTGGCCACACTAACTGCTTTATTATCCTTGAGGGCTTGTGCTTCCACCCACTTTGTGGCATAGTCTGTGCAAACCAAAATATACTTGTTACGTGTGCCTTTAGCTGCTGGTTTGATAGATCCAACAAAATCAATTCCACATTTCTAAAATGGTTCTAGTGGTACTACATGATGATCCGGCATTCTATCCCTGTCAAGAGGTTGACCTTCCTTCAAACATTGCAAACACTCCTTAGCATATTGATGAGCATCCTTCAACAGAGTAGGCCACCATAAACTTGCTTGTAGTATTTTCCTGCCTGTAATTTCTCCAGAAAAGTGACCTCCTGACAGTCCAGAATGAGCTTCATGAAGAACTGCTGGTTGCTCAAATTCAGGAACATACCTCCTCAACACATTATCAACTCCTCTTTTGTACAAAAGATTCAGAATAACCTGAAAGGACCGAATCTTCAAAGCTAATCTCCTTCTCTGATCTGCTGTAAGGTGTGCAGGCATCACTCCTTCCTGTAAGAAATGTAGTAACTAATCATAATAAGAGTCAAGATCTATAGCCTGAACTTCGAAAAGTTCAACATCAGGCAGTTGATCAAGAACTCCTGCTTCCATATCATCATTGTCCAACCTACTAAGATAATCAACTACAGCATGCTCTTTCCCAGGAGTATGACGAACCCTGAAATCAAATTCCTATAATAGCAACATCCATCTAGCAAGTCTGCTTGTTAACTGAGGTTTATTGATCAGGAACAATATTGCCTAATGATCCACATGAAATATAACCTGATTCCCAAGCAAATAATGTCTAAATTTCTGAACTGAGTACACCATACCAAGTGCTTCTCTTTCCGTTACTGAATAATTCTTTTCAGCAGTACTCAATCTCAGACTTGCATAGTAAATAGGTCTATACCATCCAGGCACCTTCTCTTGCATCAAAATAGCTCCCACAACAAGATCAAAAGCATCAACAAAAATATGGAAAGGTAAATCCCATGCAGGAGGCTGCAATATAGGAGCTACAACAAGCATTTTCTTGAGAATACCAAAGGCCTTATCATGATCTTCCCTCTTGACAAATTGCATCCCCTTTTTGGTTAAATTAGTAAGAGGAGCACATATATGAGATCGATACCTCAAGTACCTACTATGCCACTTCACTTGCCCGACAAATCTCATAACTTCCTGCACATTGGATGGAGCTTTAGCTTTCTGAACAACTGCAATCTTTCTTGGATCGATGCTCATGCCCTCCTCAGAGAGAATATGGCCTAACAGCACTCCTCTCTTTGCTGCAAATATTGATTTGAATGGATTTAAGGACATGCCAAATTTTCTGCATCGCTCAAAACATAACCTAAGATGTTGAAGATGATCTTTAGTGCTGCCAAAAACACAGAAATCATCAATAAACACCCTCATAAAAGTTGTCAAATACGGCCCAAAGGTCTTATGATGAGCAGCTCCCTGAAACTCAGGAGGCCCATTCTTCAATCCAAAATTCATGACTGTACTAATATATGCTCCCCATTCAATAATGAAGGCTATCTTATCCATATCTTCCGGATGCATCCTTATTTAATTGTAGCCTGAAAAACCATCCAAAAAACTATACATTTCATGACCAGCCACACAATCAAGAAGAGAATCAGTAAAAGGAATAGGAAAAGGATCAGTAATAGTAGCTGCATTCAATTTCCTATAATCCACACAAACTCGAATCTTTCCATTCTTTTTAGGGACCACCACTATAGGGGATAACCAAGTGACCTCATTAACTAGTTTGATGAATCCCACCCTTAGAAGCTTGTCAATTTCTTCCTTGACCTGCTTGGCATAATTGGGATTCATCCTATATCGTTTCTGAACAATTGGCTTGGCATCTTTTTTAAGATTTATTCTATGTTGACAAACAGCTGAATCAAAACCCTTCATATCTGTGTAATCCCAAGCAAAGATATCCTGAAACTCTTTACACAACTGAACAAGGTTTTGCTTGAACACTTGTTCCACAAAAATGCTGACCTTAATGAGTTTAACCTTCCCTTCAAGATCCAAATTGACTTCCTGCACCTCATCTTCTACCACCCTTGCAGATGTTCTCAAGGTATGCTCATACCTCAACTCAGCCTGAATAATTGCTTTTTGTCCCTCTTCATCAAGTACTTCAGGACTATCCCTACATTTATCCACCTCCTTAGGCTGATTTCCAAGTTGCTCTGGCAAAAATTCTTCAGGATAACTACTGCCCTGATCCTGAATCCTATTATAAGTTTCATTTCTTGAGTTCTCCTGAACATCAGGCTATTCCTGACTTTCAGGAAATGCTTCAGGTTGCTGTCCTGACTAGTTTTCTCCTGCATATTGAACCACTAAAGGGTCCCGAATTGTATAGCTTGTAGATATTGAAGAATCTTGATATTTCCGAATAATATTATCCACATCAATTTCAAACACTAGAACTACAGAAGGATTTGCTTGAAGAAACATTTCCTCCTCATCATCTTCCACTTCCTCAGCCAAATTAATAGTCTGAGCTACCACAGGTCAAAAAGAACTCTTCAAGATTACCTTATTAATGGTTGATAATCTGATCTCTTTCAATCCCCGTGGTATACAGACATAATCATTCCCCCAATCCTGCTTCAATTTAGCCAACTTAAACCACGGTCTTCCCAATAGCATCTTGTAAGAATCCCCAATCTCTGACATTCTTAATACCACAAAGCTTACCCTGAACTTCAGACCAGCAACTTGAATTTCTTGCTTCTTGAGAATTCCCAGAGGTTGTAACCTCCTCTGGTCTGCCATCCTGACCTGAAATGGGGCTGGTAGCAACTCTTCTTGCTTAGTTGCTAAATATGTATCTTCAGAAAGGATATTAACTCCAGAATCCCCATCCAATAGGACATCATCAAACTTCTTCCCTTGATATTCAGCTTGAATAGTAGGCACTTGATAATCTACCACCTCCTTTTGAGTTGGTATAACTGCTTGACAATCAGGAAGTACCTGATCCTGAACTGATGTACTTTCAATAACCTCCTCCTGCTTTTCCCTGATCTTCAGGAGTAACTTCTCCTTGAACCCTGGGATCAAATCCAAAATCTTCTCCAATGTTAATTGCAAGGAACACTTTGCTAGAGCCTGAAATAGTTATGCTGAACCTCCCTCCTGAAATTTTTCGAATTCTTTATCTTCAGGAGACTGATCCTGATCATCAAGAAACAGTGTTCCTGACTCTACCTAATCCTCAGGCTCTTCAAATCTGTCTTTCTCTGCAATTTTCTGCAGTCTTTGGACCTACTTTGTCACCTTTCTCATGGCTTCCTCTTGTTCCTGCCAATCAAGCTTCCGGCCTGCTTAGCTTCTAGTAACCGCTAATACCATAGCTTCATCAGGACAATCCTCCACTTTAATACAATTAAAACAATCACACTAAATATGCATACTTGCAGCATTTAAGTTACCTGACCCCCTCTCCTGACCTTCTTGAACCTCTTCTTGCTGTATTTCCCTTCTACTAACACCTCCTATATCAACAGGAACTTGCCATTCCTCATCGTGCTCAGGTAACTCTATTAGGACTGCTGCAACTGGGGCAGGTGGATGCTATAGATGAGATGCTCTTGCATGTCTCCCGTCATTGTGGTTCCTTGCTACCGGCATTCCTCTCTCAGTCCTATGCCGTGCCCAAAGTTCACAGTTTAGTCCTACAAAGTGTCCTTGACCCCCACGATAATGGCATGCTCCCATTTGAGTAGTTTGCTACTGTGGTCTTAAATTTCCCCAAGGCTGTCTTGCCTGTATTCTTCCAGATCCCCTAAAAGGTCCTTGAGGTACTATGTCAGTCATAACCTGATTTACTGCAACTGGCTGCAAAGCCCTCAGCCTAGGCTGCCCCATTGGCATCTGTTGTGGCATCCTAACATTAGGATTGTACTAGCATGTCCTTGTTTCATGGCCATTTCTTTGGCATATCTCACAATACTTTTCTTTCCTCTTAGTGTCTGAAAGACCTAAATCCTTCAACTTCTGCTTGATCTTTCTATCTAGTTTAGTCTCCTCTACTTTTCTTTCATTCCTATCTTTGGTTTTCTTCCTTCTAGACTTGATTGATCCTGACTTGTCCTTCCTCTTCTTGTGTTTCTTCCTACGAGAAGTCTCACTATCAGAATCACTGACATCATTTTCTGAATCTGAACTATTTTCACTATCATCATCACTAGTATCACTTTTAGATTCTGAATCGGAATCTATGTCAGACTCTGATCCTGAAGAATCATCCTCTTTATGTCTTTTTGAATGAGAAGTACCCAGCCTTCGCTCCACTCTTATAGCAGCCCTAACGATGGTATCCAGTGTACCATTCTGACCCAATTCTACATTAGCAATTGGATTCCTGATCTTACTTTGCAAACCCTTAATGAAATGCATAATTTGCATTTCCACTGATGGTGCATCAGCATTATTCAACCTATTCAAGAGGTTCCTGAACTTTTGAGCATAATCTTCCACCAACATCCTCTTTTACTTAATTCTCTTTATCTTCCTCAAAATATCTCCTGGTGTTTTGTCTTTTCGGAACCTGCCCAAAAATGCATTCTTGAATTCATCATAGGTGTTAAATGCTGCCATGCCATAACTGGAAAACCAGTCCATGGCTTTTCCCTACAGAGTGGCTGCGAACTGATGCTTTTTAACCTGATCCCCATACAATTGATTGAATCCACTTGCGGTCCACCTTGTTTCAAACTGAGCTACATGACAATCTAGATCTTCCTTCTTCCTGCCTGAAAATTTAGATGCCCTCACCTTGGGGTTGAACAATTGATTTTGATTCATAGTGTGTTTCTTCTTAGGTTTCCTTTGAGGTGGTAAATGATTAAAATTCAAAGATTTATTAACTAAAACCCCTGCATTCCTTAATAGGAATGTTCTCCCTAGAACTGCATGCTCCAGTCTTTCAAGTGCCTGTTTTGGGGGAGTACCCTGATAGTTAGGAGGTAATACTGGTTCTTTATTATCTGATACATCTGGTATGCTGGAAGGGGTTGGAGGTGTAGGGATGGACTCTGTAGAGGTGGCAGGAGAGTGATATACTGTGGAAATTCCCTCAGCAGAACCCACCCCCAAAAGATTATGTCCAACATCTGTGAACTCCTCTTCATCCAGCCTGCCTAAGTGCACCACTTCATCTATATCATCAGACCTCACAGATTGCTATTGTTGTCTTGACAATACCTCCTGCAATGCTCAAGATCTGCTCCTTGTGAAAATAAGATTGGAGGAATGAGGATAATTCTCTGACTCCCCATGCAAGGCACCGTGCACATCTTCAATGCCATTAGCATCCTAAATTCCTGCAGCCAAATTGTAAGTATTTCCTCCAAGCCGTATACCTAAATCATGAAAAATATTCTCATGAAACTGGGTAGGATCGCCAAAGTGTTATGGACCATCAGGACCATAACAGGAAATGCAGGAAATTAACATTGCAGGGAACTTCCTGACACAATTTACAGCCATTTCATACATTTAATCTTCAGGAACAATATACAAACACAAACTACATATTATATTCATCATTGCTGAACCACTGTCCTGAAAACGATCACACAGTTTATCATCATCATATTCACTCCTGATCAAATAACTTGCAGTAGACAGCGCAGATATTCAGGACACAGATACACATTAGTAGAACCAGACGTAAATGACCAGATTCTGGCGCTGTCCTGAAGAATATCTCATTTTTCATCATGCAGGAATACAAAAGACACGAACTTCTGACTATCAAGAAGGCGCCTGCATGTCAGGTAAAATCCTGAATGCTTCATATGGCATCTTAGGTCACTTTCCATATGCTGGTTCTACATGTATGCTAGTACTAAGGTATAAAATAGTACTAATATAGTGCAATTCGAGCCTCAACATTTTTTGTGGTGTGATTACATTCTAGGCTCAATACATCCTAGTTATGTGTCTTTATTTTATGTGATATGTTTCTCTTTTCCCTTCCAATGGCAATTCAAAGATCAATCAAGACATGAGATTGATGATGAAGATGAAAACTTTTCCAAGAGCTAATTGTGGTTCTTCTTCAAAAAATTTCACGAAGGACGCTTCATATTTAAGTGCGGGAGGAATGATAACCAGGAAATATGTGCAAAAAAGGCATAGAAATATACTCAACATGGGAATATCTTTTGTAAAAATGGCACTTTGCTTTTGTACTATCTTGTCAAAAAAATCAAATATGAAGCAATGTAGCTTATGGATCCAAAGCTCACACTATAAAATATTGTGCTAGGAAAAGGAAAGGTCAAACATATTTGGTCTCATGTTTAAATGAAAGGGTCTTTAGACCTTAGCAAAATGTATGCAAGTTCAAATTCATAATATTAAGAAAGGAAAAGAAAGAGGTTTGTCGGGTGATTTGGGGAGGTGGGAGGTTAAGGTGGTTACAACCTCTCTCTTCCTTTATCTTCTCATGTCACACTTCATTTCCCTCTCTCTCTCCTTATTTTGCACAACTCTCATTTCTTGTTCTTGTTTCTCGCTCTTGTGTGCTTCATTTCCTATTCTCATGGAGAGTGGGAGTGAGGATTGCATTAGTGATGGATCTCTTGTGTGCCTTCTTCTCTCTTGTGTGTTTTGAGGATATGGATTCTTGGTGAGAAGGAGAGTTTTCTTTGCAGGTTTTCATGGCTAGCAAGCTGTTTGTAGCCTCTACTTTGGCTTGCTCATGGTTCATTTAGTTCCGGATTTAGTTCCAAGCAGGGTGCACTTCATTGGGAAAGTTTCAACCAGATTTATGCCACTAGGAATTTCCTTGAGTGTGGCTTTACCCATTTGCAAAATTCTCATTATTCACAAGATGGTTCATAGGCCCAAGTTTTTCACTACCTCACTGGAGAGAACTAACCTACTCCAATAGGTACAAGCTAAGTGACTGGACTTCTTGCATATATCGCATTTGACATTAAGACAATTACGAGGAAAATGTTTTCCACCACACCACTTACAGTTGAATCATGATGGGCCCACATCATTGGGCTTTCTAGTACCCATCATATTTTGCTGGTGCTTTAAAAAATTAACATCCACATAGATCTTGTGGTATTTCTTAGTGATCATATATGTATAACATTTCATCATATCTTTTACTTTCTCTACAATTTTTGATGCAGAGGACTTATAACTAGTGGATTCAGGAGATACCCCCACTAGGTTGCACAACTTGCAAAGGGATTCTACCTATACTGATCCATAGTTTACAAAAGGAGTTCTTTGGCTAGCTATTAGTTTAATGAAATTTGGAGGAGCTAGCAAAAAAGGAACATTCTGCATCATTCTTCCTTTGCCATTCGAGTTGGTCACAAGGGTACTGATCACACCTTGATCTCCATAAACCAATCCCAAATTATGTCCAAGACTAAGGCTCAAATTTGGATTTTCCCTTGATGCATAGGCCACTTATAAGTCAAACTCTAGTACTTTCTCTGCTTAAGTTATAGCAATTTCTATATCCACTAGAGGGACTCTACTCAACTGCACTTGGATATTCAAGTCTAATCTATTCAAGAAATATTGTAGTTGGGCAAGAGGTGGGATAGGGATAGAGGCTTTAAATTTGCAAAATACCTCTTTTATCTTCGTAGCATACGCTCACGCATTTTCATGGGGCTCTAGACGTATCACATTTAGTAAACGTAGCCAATATTTTCCACCTCTCTCAAGTGTAGATTCCCTTCAAAATGCTGCATAAAATTAATTGACTTTGGTTATGGTACCAACTTCTTAGCCATGATACCATATTGCGGTCCTCCCTTTTAGGGTCATGTTGGAGAACATCATTAGATCTCCCTCATCATGAATTTGGTAATTAAACATGAGTTTTTGGAGCTCATTGATGTGAAGCTCTGAATCCTCCTCTACTAACCCATTAAAGATGGGTAGAGGGAAGCCTAAAGCTGGAAAATCCGAAATTCCTACACGAATTGCAATAGGCTGCACCATTACGACAATCAAATTTTCTATAGGAATTTGTAATGGTGTGGTTGCACCCCCACTTGAAGTGGATTGACTTAGTGGGAGAAGGGGAGCATTAGAGCTTCCTCCTCCTAATGGATTGTTTGTGATACTAGGGTCACTAAGACTCCCTCATAGGGATATCAGTTGCTACATTGAGGGGAATTTCAAGAAACATGGATCTAGATTGTGGCTATGGATGTTGAAACATAAAGACTAAAATCATGAAGACACAGACAAGAATAATGACTATCACACAAGTGAAATAGATTCCAAGATTAAGTACTTAGATTCATAAACACAATCTTGTGTATATGGACAATGACATTGACACTTGACTGAAAGGATAAAGGACAATAGCATTCCATTCATTGAAAATGATAGTCAAGTACAATGCTTTATAGTTGCAGGATAGTTGCACTCTCCCTCACTGTGCCTATGGGATTTAGGCACCTCTTCCTAGATTGCTTGCATTTCCCTTGCCCACTGCTCCATACAAAGAGACTTTCAAACAAGTGTGATTGCCAAACTCTCAATACCCCTCCTAGATCATAACCAAGAAGGCACAAAGTGTGTAGAGGCTTTAGTGAACAACCACCTAGAAAGTGTGTGCACAGCACAAACATGGTAAACATCCAGAGGCTATTGCAAACAAGGCTAAATGTGGGCACCAAAAACATGGTGCACATCAAAAGGCTGTAATAGAGGCTTCACAAAGTGCACAAACACTATAGTGCCATAAGTTACATGAGGAGTTTTACAAAGCTTATGTAAGGAGTACTAAGTCAAGTTCATACAAGGCTTAAAAGATTCAATCAGAGTAGTGGGATTAGAAGGGCTGGTGAGGCTTGTCCTTCTGCTCCTGATGGTCTTCTTCTCCTTTTGCTTCATCTTCATGATGTTCTATTTCCTTCATAGTTGCAAGATAGTGTAATGAAGTGAATTAGCCACATTAGTTCACTTATATTTACCAAAATAAACCGTGTAAATACCTTAGCCATGATGATACTAGGGTTTACTATAAAACGAAAAGCAAGAAGTGCTAATATAGGGAGATTTTTGACACTTACACTATTTTCTTAGAGATTTCTTGTTCATCACCATCTTGGGGCGAGTACCAAGCTTTGTTTCTTGTATCTTGATTTCAGCTTCCATGGCTACGATGTGATGTGGTATAATGGAAGATGTCTATGGCATGACCATGATTGAATCATTTCATGTTATTTTCTTAGTTCAATTCATTAGTTTTCTGTTAAGTTTCATGGTAGAATAGACCTTCTTTACATTGGTATCATTGCATTAGTTTAGATCCTGTCAAAAGTCATTTTCATGCATTAGATTTAGTTGCAATGACAAGGGAATGAAAACCACAGTTTAAATTTAGTCATAGGAGTTAGTTTCTTCCATAACCATGGTTAGACATGGAGATCTATCACAAACTGTGACCAAGATGGAGGTTCTTGGCATGAACCAGTGGATAATGGCAAGCTCTGGCTATTTTAGCAGGTCTTTAAATCAGATTTTGGCTTATTTTGAAGGACATTTGTTAAAAGAAGAGCTATGGGAGACTAGAGGGGACTAAAGTTACCTCTACGTTTTTGAAAGTAGGGTTCATCTTCTTCTTCCTCATCTCTCTCAAGATTTTTTGTGAGCTTCAATGGTGGATTTCCTTGCATATCTTCTTTTCTTTACATCAATTACATGAATGCTTATCAAAGTCTCACTCTTCTTGACACATGGAGTAAATTCATAACCATTCTTGGAGGGCTTAATGCAAAACATGATTAGAAGATCAGATCAAAATGCACTGATTCTGAAGCTCTATGAGATAAACACAAAAGGCTTTGGAGAAGGAAGGCCGTTGGATCTCTACAAGAGCCTGATTTCGTTCCTACAAAGAGGCCAGGTGTTACCATGGCTTCACTTCTTTCTACCTAATGTTCAGACCTTTCAAAACCTGCAACTAGATCATCAAAGTTGTCTTCTAGAGTGATTTCTTGCTGAATCTGCATTTTAACTTTTAGATAGCGCAGATTCATCTATAGCAGTCAGAGAGATAGAGAAGAAGTCGCTGAAGATGGAGTGGTGAAGTAAGAGAGGTTAAGGTTATTGAAGAAGTTGCTGCGCATATTCATCTACAGTACTCAAAGAGATAGAGAAGAAGTTGCTAAAGATGGAGTGGGAAGTAGGAGAGGTCAAGGATATGGAAGAAGTTGCTAAAGAAGGAGAGGCGACGTAGGATGGATCACGAGGTAGCAGTCCCATCTTATCATTGGATTGTTAAAAGGATCTTCATAATTTAGAGGCTTTGAGTCTAATCTCCTATCAGATCTCAATTGTTCCCTTTTGACTAGATCTGTAATAGAACCACCTGCTCTTCCTAGAGGCTTTGCCAAAAATGCTAGCACAGCTACAATAACAGATGTGCTTAATATTAATGTCCCCATAGGTTTAGAAGATGGCTAATCTGCATTTTTCAAAGGCCAGGGGTTACAAATTTTAGGTCCTTCCTCTGAGCCAGGCTCACTCCTAGGATCTATTGCAGCAGGTCTGATAAGGTCTGCACTTCCCCCTGCTGAAACGGGTCTTGACCTTGGCCATCTTGCATCTTCTCTCTCTCTCTCTCTCTATGTCTACAGGGTTCTTTTCTGTTAGTGGCAGGGAAAGCTTGCAATCCTTTGGCCATGCATGGAAAATGATCTGTCTGCATAAATCAAAACATAGACTTTAATAAGCTTGGATGCAAGCTAGTGCTGTGAGTGATGGTCTTGCCAATGAGGGTCTTCACGCACATCTGCATCTTGCACGATGGATTGATTGACGGATTGATGAGGGAAGAAGAGATTGGTGTTTCTAGTTGTCGTCTGCAGCATCAACAAGCATTTCATAGGCGCTTCTGGTTTCAATAAGCTTTCAATAGCTGTTTTTTATTTTTGCTTGCAGCATCAACAAGCTTTCTAACCTTCTGCAGCAGCCATGGCAAATGATCCGAACAGAATGATCCGCATCGTTATCAACAAGCTTTCTAACCTACAACAGCCATGGCAAAGTAGAGTGCTGCGATGCTTCATATAAGCAGAAGCAATCTCAGGCTACTGTTGGAAGAGCGATAGCAGAGTCTCGTGAAAGAGCAACAACAGAAGCTAGAAAAAGGGCTGAAAGGGCTGCAGTAGAGAGACCAGCACTTTGAACACTGCGTAGCAATTGTTCGGCCATATTGTTGATAGCAGGATCTTTTATTATCTGCTCTACAAGTCTTTATATACTTGGATCAGATTTGGGCAAGTTTCCCAGGGTGTTAGATGATGATCCAAGTTCAAAAGTTATGAACTATTTGTCGCCTAATTTAGAGGCTTACAAATTACCTTCCTCTCTGTCTAATGAGCCTCCACAATAGCAAACAATCAGACGATGAAGAAAGTGTAGAAGGACGTTTGATTTTTGCATAGCTATACTCTTATTTGTAGAGGATTGGTTGCAGGATGATGAGGAGTTTATTCTCCATCTACAACAAAGTCTGCTATATTACCTCTAGAACATACTCCAAGCAATACACACCTAGAGGGATCCCCAGGGTAGCAAGCCATGGCTTCACAACTGTTGAACCACCAAATGAGTCAACTATTTCCCTGTGAAGATCTAGCCAATCAATAAGTGATCCATTTCAAGCAAAAGCAGATGGAACATGGCCAAGGGATTGTGATGCAAGGACTTCTACTTCCTTGTAATGGTCATCTAAAGCTTCTTCATCAAGTCTTGAAAGTTCAGAGCGATAGTAGCAAGAAATACATCATACAAAATCTCGTGGTCACTCCCACCAAGCTATTCAGATCTGCAAGATAGGCAAGATTCCTCCTATTTAGGTTTGTATTGACTACTTGAAGCTTGTGGTCACCCCAGGCATCCTATTCAAGATAGTCAGGATTTGCAAAATTTATGGCCTATCTTGAAGGTTGGCTTGTCTTGAAGGCCTTGTGGCTCCAAGTCCAAGTCACAACTTCCTGGACTAATCTTCCTGGTAGACACCTACTATCAAACTGCTCCATATAGTTCTATCTACCATATTCTCTATCATCCTGGTAGAGAGAAAAGACCCTAGACAAAGAAGGCTTCATGTTGTAAAGTGTATATGCTCTCTACATTGTAGCATTGCCATTAGAGTCCACACAAGGATAACTAATTTGGAAGTAGATGGTTGATGAAGCTTCCGATCTTATCAAGGAGAAATGAATAGCATGGCTTACAGCTCTACAGCTTGCAAGAGATGGATGTATTCAAGTGGGCATAGTTTCAATTATTGATAGAGTAATTGAGAACATCAATTGCAACCAAGCTCATTCACTAAGGGATTAGATAACAAAAATCAAGCAGGAAAATTGGCTGGCTATCACAAGCTCTTAAAGAAGCAAAAAAATGTGTGGCTATAAAGCCATCTTGAAATAAGGGCTATTTTAGAAGTGCTGAGGCTTCTAAAGATGACAATGAAGAGCATGAAAGTAACACTTTGTGTGGACATTGTGGAGTAATCTATGTGTAACTTCTAGATATATGTGAGAGAGATGTACATTATAGTTGTGGAGGATGTGGCTATCCTCTTAACCTGAGTTCCTCCCAGTGAACTTTGTCAATCATCGATTCCAAGGCTCTGTGGAAGGACGGTCAGTAAAGAGATGAAAATGCAATCAAAAGCTTTGCCACAAAATAGAAAACAGAGGAGAAATTTTGAGAAACTCAATTTGTTTGCCACAAATGAGAAGGAAAACTGAAAATGTTTCTTTATTATACAAATCATGTTTGAATATGGTCTAGAGAGCTTAATGAAGCTCTAAGCAAGGATACTTAAGCTTCACATGAGCTATTTAGTAGGCACAACCATAGACACAACATCCTCCTACATATTCATAGTAGACTTTACAATATTCTCAACAAGGTTCAACACAACAGTAGCATGCACGATAGCATATGATGGGACGAACTTCCATGGAGATTCAGTAGATAGCAGAGTGCTTATACTTCACTTGCATCTTTACATCAAGCTTCAAGTATTGGGTAGCATCCAACTTTTCAAGTCCATGTGCAGAAACCTCAAGCTCAGCCACTTTCAAGTGGACACTTGCTAACATCTGGGTTGCATGTGGTATAGTCTGCACCACAGCAGCAAGTTGCAATGTAGATTCAGTAGCAACAAGCTTTCCAACAACAGATGTCAAGTGCAACACCACAGCCATATTTACAAACTCCTCATTCATTTCCTATGCGCAAACATGTTGTTTAACAACCCAATTGTGGGAAATTAGAGTGGAAGCAAAGATTGAAGTGTGCACAAGAGGGAGAGACGAGCTCACAAGTACAAGAACAAGTCTTGTTTATTTAGTTGCTCATGAAAGTACAACTTGGGTCACTCACTCACAGTTGATGTAGACCCATGGTCTGTTTATATAGCCCCAGCTAGTTAGAGTTAGGGTTTCCCCTTCCCCTCGGGACCATTCACACTCAGCTACCCTTATCCCCTCCAATATAAGGATAGTTCACATGCTTACATTCTCAATACCCCCCAATGCCAGGTGGCATTGGATAAATCATGATAGGATGCCCCCCCTTAATCCATAATGAGATGCATTTATAAATCAAGCTACAAAAGATGGTTATAGGTAGAGAGTTTACAAGACTCAAAAGAGTAGATCTTCATAGGATTGGGAAGTAAATCTAGCCTCCAATTCCTTAGGTGGTTCTAGAACACTGGGACACTTTACTGATGATATGCCCAGTATTTTTGCATTTATTGCACTTCTTTTTTTTGGGGTACTTCTTCCAGCAATTACTTACAATATGCCCTTTTTTATGACAGAAGGAGCACTTTGTAGAAACTGTATGGACTAACACTTGCTCATGAGGAGTAAATGCTAAAGTGCATTCGTTATGGTTCCTCTTCTCTTCATCAGGCATGACTAGATGGTACTTGCCAAAGTTGGGTTTGGGATATTAGTAAGGGTAGTAACAAGGCTTGGAAAGACCTTCTTTACAGACTTCAGAAGGATGGCAATGGCATCTTCATCATGAATTGGTGCTTGAATAGAGGCTAGATGTGCCATGAGCCCCTTCATATGTGAAATAAACTTACTTCGATCTTCTTCTTGTTTATACTCCAAGCTAAAAAATTCAATCTTTAGAAAAATCTTGGATTCGTCCTTGTAGTGCCATAGAGCCTTTCAAGCTCATCCCACTTCTCCTTGTTGGTAGTGGGAGAGTTGGCCAATATGATGAATTAAGGATGCATCCAAATGAAGCATGATGATGGCCTGAGCTCTTTCATCGTCTTCTACATCAAGGGGATTTGATGGATCAATCACTTTGGTCCCTTTTATGAAGGTCTACTAGCCCCATTCCATCATTTTATATTTTACCAAGACTTGCCAAGGATGGAAATCTTTTCCATTAAACTTGCGAATTTGAGGCCTTACATTTGCATAGGCTGCCATGGCCATTATAGGAAGGTCTTACCTATTGCCTTAGGCAATGGCAGCGTCTAGTCCTTTATAGGTGGCCAAGTATGAACCAACTTTAAAGCTATAAGGATGAAAAATGTTAAAAATCATACATATGTAATATTTCAAGGTAAGATTTTGGTGGTTCTATCCTTTGAACAACCCTTGAGTTAAGTTTTACTATTTTCTTAGGTTTCAATGAGGTGAACTTTGACTAGACTTTTGGCCCCTCCCCACCTTGTGGTTTAGTG
Source organism: Lygodium microphyllum (assembly GCF_053477565.2). NCBI lineage: Eukaryota > Viridiplantae > Streptophyta > Polypodiopsida > Schizaeales > Lygodiaceae > Lygodium > Lygodium microphyllum. The sequence continues at coordinate 37,577,993 of NC_141151.1, forward strand.
TATGAACATTAAGTAGAGCAAGGTAGATTAATGACTTCTACACTTGGTGAAGAGTCTGAGGAGATCTCAATCACATCAATATTCATGTTTCGATATAAGGTAGTATTACTAATGTCACTAAATGCCTTTTTAGTGCTTATAAGAACTCATCTCAAGATTGAGATGTTTAGGTATTTACCTTGTCAAGCTTTGTGGGATACTTGACTCATTACCAGTGTTGAGAGCAAGCTTCTTGGTGATTTTTTTATGTCCTCCGAGTGTTGAAGCTATTCAAAAATCAGGAATACACTTTATAGCATGTGCTTCAGTGATTAAAATCACTGTTAATGATTCCAGATTGAAAAATGTGGAAAATAGGAAGCTTGAAGCTTCTTGTCTATGGCTGCCAAAAAAACCCATAGTCACGAGTTTCGATCATAGTAGCCAGTAGAGGAGGAGTAATTGCAAGCCCTATTAGGTGAAGATAGTCCACTATAAGGGCTACAATAGCCCTATGATAGTTAGGAATATTGTGTCACCTACAAGTCATGCCATGATGTGGGACTTCATGCTGCCAAAACTACACCGATTCCTAGGACCTGAGCAATACTGCCCTCCACATCGCCTAATCCCTACCTTTAATGTACCATGCTCAAGGGCCCTAATTGGGGAGAAGATCCAGAAGGAATTAGGAGATGAAATACTCTCCTTTGCTCTCCCCAGGTCCTTCAAGAGAAGTGGGTCAAGCTCGCTATGGTGGAAAGGAAGGTAAATGAGAGGGCAAAAGTTCTTCATGTGCACTTAGGTGTGTAAAGAGGTTGAGGGAAGCTGAAGGATTAGAGATGGCTCTAATACCATGTGGAAAATTATAGTGGAAGCAAAGATTGGAGTGTGCACAAGAGGGAGAGAAGAGCTCACAAGTACAAGGACAAGTCTTGTTTATTCAGTTGCTCATGAAAGTACAACTTGGGTCACTCTCGCTCATAGTTAATGTAGACACATGGGTTGTTTATATAGCCCCAATTGGCTAGGGTTAGGGTTTTCCTTTCCCCTCAAGACCATTCACACTCAACTACCGTTATCCCCTCCAATATAAGGAGAGTTCACATGCTTACATTCTCAACACCAATATGTAGCCCCATCGGCCTATGCCCCAGCCTCAACCCCATCCTCAACCTCAACATCCTAAGTACAAGCTATTGGGTGAGATTCTGATAGAAAAATGAGAGGGTTCCTTGAGAAAAGGAAGAGAGAAAGTAGAAGATGTTCCTTCAATCAACCCAACTCTCTTACTCAACCTATAGAGCTAAATGGAAACCACACAAAGTGGCTACAACAGTTGTAGACACAGATAGCAGAGCTAGTCAACCAGACCTACAATAGAGATTGTCATTGCAATACATTAAGAAAAGTAGCAACAAACCAAGAGCACTCAAAATGATGTGAAACAACAAGGCATAGTGGGCATTCTGCAAACCTTGGAAAAAATGTGTGAAGAGCTCAAGGAGAGGAGGGTGGTAGCACTTTTAAGGAGAAGGAGGAATCCCAAGGAAAACTAGAGAAGACTCAAATAACTACATGTCTTTCATCATCTAGATGGGGAAACAAAATTTAGAATTCCAAAGCAGATGAAAGAAAAGGGAAATGCCTTGTAGGAGAAAATAGAGGAGCCCACAAAAAAGATGCACTATTAAGGGAAGAATTCCATAAGTAGTTCTAAGGGAAGGAGAACTCCTTATAGAAACGGGTTGAGAAACTCAACAAAAAGGATGTAGCCTTAAAAAAGGAGCTTTAGAAGAAATTGTAAGAAAAAGATATTATCCTGCAAAAGTAGACTATAAAGATTCATGAAAGCAAGATGAAACTCAAGTTAAAATATGTAGAAATGGATAAGATGAGCAAAAAAATGGCTAATATGAACCACCAATTGATAACACTTAAAAATCAAGCTCTCTCAAGAAAAGGAAAGAGTATAATTTAGGAAAAGAGAGCACAAGCACCACTTGCAAGAGAAAGAACTATGGAAGTTCAATTATGAGGATTTACAAAAAGGACAAAGGCCACCAAGCTAACCCATAAATATTGTGAGAATCAACACTCATGAAGCTATCTAGTGACCTCAGAGTTGCTCTATATGAGGAATTCCAAAAACAAGGGCTAATTGGATACTTATAAGTTCATCCTCAATAACTAATAGGAGATCTATAAGGAGGTGGCATTTAGAGCATGCACTTTCCAAATTGATAACCCTACTCAAGGCCCAGCCCACAAGCATGCTAGAAAGCATGGAACAAGTTAAGAAGGTAAACTTGATGACCATAGAACCAACTAGACAATACCTCATGCATCACTTGCAAAAAAAGGGGTATGAGGATCAACAACTATATGCCCTTGGAATCCTACAAACTTAGCCCTTCCCACTAGAATATCCTCTTGCCTTGGAGCCACCCACCCTCATGACACCACCAATGAATCTACTAAATCTACCAAACTTTGACTTTGGAGAGTCAATGATGCAACCAATTGAAGAAACCCTTGAGCAAAAGGAATCTTCTTATGCCTTGGTTAAGGAGACGAAGGCACAATTACAAATTGTTGAATTGATCTCCCTCTTCCATCAAAACTTCTAATAGAAGAAGGGCAAGGAAACCTTGAGGAAACATATAGAAATTTTACACACGGGAAGAATCTAGTAGTGATGTGATCTTTGATTTCATGCTAGATGAAGGAGACAAGTGCAAGAAAACCCTACCCCCATGAATAGTGCTACTCATCCAATAGCAAAGAGTATAGTAGAGAAGTGGGCATGCTACTAGACATTGAAGCCTTCAAGAGATCTTGTGAAATCACAAGTGCCACAAGCAAATACCTCACCATGAGCCCACAAGATGCTTGGCCAAGACTATTGAAATGGAGATACCCCATCTTGGAAAATGACAATGCAACATTGCAAGCCTTTTTTTACTCTAGTGTTAGTCCAAAGATAGATCTATTGCATTGCTCTTATCCCTATTGGCATGGCAATGAATACAAGGAGAACATAATAGATACAAATTTTTGAAGATTCCAAATGTCAAGGACAATCAGAAGACATGATTCTACATGTTCCAACATTTTGACCTCATTCCATCTTTTGTTTGTTTTGTGAGGAAATTTACAAATTTCCCAAACCCTTACTTCGTAACTATATGCAACTACCTTTACCTCCTCATCACATTGCTCCAACAACCAACCACACCATAAGAGAAGAGGCTACCACCACTATTCTTTGATATAAATGTAGATATTGAGTGAGTGGCAATGATACAGCTACACCTTAGGTTAGCCCTTCTTACTCCTTACCATGTGGAGCTTTTACATGCCCTATGGTGGACAACAAATTCACACTTTGCACCCACCCCTTCTTTCCAGAATCATGCCTACAACTATGTAGCTCATTAAAAGGGCATACGCTTAGTATATGGGGATGCCTCCATCGTGGGCTCAAGAGATTCCCTGATTAGTGTAGATGCCTGTCATATTTATTCAAAAAAAAGAGAGAGAAGCATGATGACACACTCACTGCACCTAGGGGTCCATCCTCTAGCGCATGTCCCCACATCACAACCTCAGGGCATATCAAGGGTAGGGAAACTTGAGCATGCTCAATAGACTTGTCATCCTAGGTATAGCATCACACCAACTGGGTCCTCAAGTGTGGGACAATGTTCCAAGTATATTTGGAACTCAACCTAACTTCCAATTGCACATGTGCATCCCACACTATATAGGATAGGTAAACACACCCCTCAGGGAGAGCACATCTACACGATAGGTATACTAAGTACATCTAAAACTATCAATATTGGTGGCATGCACCTTCTACTTCATATAACCTCCTCCATCTCTATCGACAATCATCCCTCTCTTCAGTGCAACCTAAAAATTTCCAACAACCCCACCTTTCCTCTACATTGTCAAAGAATCCTTTTCCCATGAGATCTCTTCCTCAACTAACCTAGCCAACCTCACCATCTACATTGTGTTACTATGACGTGAGTGCCATGGGAATGAACTTCAACTAGGAGGGGGATAAAATGTTAATAATATGAAGACATGGGGAAAGAAAAGAGATTTAGAAGGGCCAAAAATTTTGGAACTTCTTTATTTTACCATTATTTTGAAATATATAAAGAGAGCCGGCCATGCAATTTGTATTGACAAATGAGTAGCACTTGAGTCAAAGACATGTAAATCAATAGCTCTAGGTGCATTCAAGGAGGAGTGACCAATCAATTGGCAAAAAATAGGACTAGAATGCCTAAGGGGGATGGGGAAACCCTAAACCTAAGGACTTGTATAAAAATGATGAGAAAGAATAGAACAAGCTATTATTGTGTGTTTTAACTTTTGGCTAAGAGAGAGAGGTTGAGATTGAGGGAACAAGTTATTCTTGTCTTGTGAGAGAGAGAGAGGTTTGAGATTGAGGGAAAGAGAGTGGGAGTGTGTGGGGTGAGAGATTAAGAGTGAAGCCTCCATCTCTTCTCATGTAGTCTCTCATGCCTTGTCCATGCTCTCCTCTTACATGATGAAGCCATAGAGGGTTTGAGAGCCTAAGGAGTGCACCTTGGATCATGGGGTGTGTGAGAGAATTCTTCATGCATGGAGGTATGGCTTGCACATTCACTACAATTGGATGTTGATTTGTGTATCAGAGACTATATGAGAGGTAATCATCGACATAGTGGTTGAACCTCTTGAATCAATAAGAGGGTGCCCCAAGTCCTAATGTTGAGTATGTGGATCCCAACAAGCTCACCAAGAATGACTTTTAAGTCCTTAAGCCATGCAAGATATTGGGCATGGTTAGATATGTAGTATTGAAATGTGAGAAGGATCAAAGCTTTCTTGGAAGAGCTATGGCAAGAGAGCAAGAGCAAGAAAGAGAGAGAGACCAAATGGGAACTCCAATAGTCACAATGTGTGACCAAGCCTTCCTTTATTCAAACAATTACTAAAAGAATAAAGAATAAAGTGACGATGATGGGCGCCCGCCACCTGCATTATGTAGTGTTGGGTACTATCACTGTAGTAATACATGGGTAGCTAGGTGGAGGTGCCTTTACCCCCAACAAACTCCCACTTAAAGGTGAATCTTCGTCAGTGAGGAGTGAAAAAAAAAAAAAAGACAGTACAATGTACATATGTACAACTAGATGAGGAAAAACGTCATCTCATCCAATGCCCATCAATCTCTTAAGGAAGGCAAAGAGCTCAGTAGTGAGGCTTTTTGTGAGTAGATCTGCAAGATTTTTGTCAGTGGAGATCTTGACAAGGTCAATAAACCTATCCTCCATGACCCCACATATGAAGTGATACCTCACCTCAATGTGTTTCGTCTGGCTAGCTGAATAGCACTCATAGAATCCAAATGCAGCGTAGGTACAGTATCAATCCCAAGGTCACAAACCAAATGTCCCAACCATATGGCCTTCTTGCAAGCCTCAATGGGGTTGGAACATACTCGGCTTCAGTGGTAGAGAGATCCATACACTTTTGAATCCTAGACATCCAAGAGACAGCACCTCCAACATAGGTGAATACATATCAAGAAGTGGACTTCCTACTATCTGCATGTCCTACATAATCGGAGTGTGTGTACCCCACAACTCCTGTATCTTAGCTACCATAGAAAATGCACATATCTGTTGTGCCTTTCAGGTATCTCATGATACCCTTCACGGCATCCCAATGTTTCTTGCGAGATGTAGCCATATAGCGTCCCACAACACTAACTGCCTACCCACAACTGATGCATAAGGGATCTTAGCCGTCTCGACCCTCTGCTCATTTGTTTGTAGGCAACCAGCCTGTGAGACCTTCACATAAGAAGGTAATGGACAACCAATAGGCTTCATGGCCTGCATGCGAAAACGCTCAATGACTTTATAAATGTACTCCGTGTGTGAGAGGTAGAGTAGTCCCTGATGCCTGTTGCGCTTAATGCACATACCAAGAATGTGAGAGGCCTGTCCCAAATCCTTCATCTCAAAGCTCTTCTTCAGCTGAGATTTAAGAGCATCCAATTCATCATGAGATTTCCCTGCTATCAACATATCATCCACATAAAGTACCAAAATAAGCAATGAGCCATCATGGGCTTTCTTCATGTAAAGACATGAATCCATAGCACTCCTGTTGTACCTCTCTGATTGCATAAAGGCATCAAACTTATGATACCACTCCCTAGGTGCCTGCTTCAAGCCATAAAGATGTTTCTTCAACTTGCACACTAGGTGGTCCCTGCTAGGTTCTGCAAATCCCTTAGGCTGCTCCATGCCCTTAGGCTGGTCATCTTGACCACACGAGAAAAAACTTCATCAAAGTCAAATCCATGCTCCTGTTTAAAACCCTTAGCAACAAGTCTTACCTTATAATCCGGTTTGGGGTGCCCAAGGGTACTTTTCAGCTTGTACACCCATTTTCATGGCAAAGCCTTCTTGCCATGAGACAATGTAACCAAATCCCAAGTCATATTCTTATGTAAGGATTCCATCTCAGACTTCATAACCCTCTCCTAGGAGTGACTCTCACCCCTGTGCATAGCCTCATCAAAGGTGAGAGGCTCTCATGTATCTGTAACCAAGACATAATTCATCGAGGGCTTAAATCTATCAGGTGGACGTCTAGCTCTAGTAGACCGTCTCATTGCATGCTCTACTATATGTTTGGCATCATGTCCAATACCCTGGCCATGTGTACCAACTGCTGATGTAGGTTGTCCAACTAGTTGTGTAGGAGCATGTGGCTCCTCTTGGAATATAACCTTACATATCTCTACCACCTTCTTAGGCTGTCGATGCATCTTATCTTCATTGAAAACTACATCATGGCTGCGGATGACTTTCCATGCCTGTGGATCCAAGAGGTGGTAATCCATCTTGCATGCATCTCCATAGCCAATGAAAATACATTTAACACTCTTAGGATTCAGATTACTATGCTTGTCCTTGGGCACATGGCAAAATGCCTCACATCTAAAGGCATGTAGATGCACATAAGACGGAGGTTTCCTTATCCATACCTCCTTTGCAACCTAGAAATCCAACCACTGGAAGGTGATCTATTTATGACATGCACAGATGTACTGACTGCCTCAACCCAAAAGCTATATGGTGGGCTTGCATGGCTAAGCATATTGCGTACATGCTCTTGGATGGTTCTATTCATCCACTCAGCCAAACCATTCTAGGGTGGGCTATAGGGGGTGGTCAACTGATGCTTAATACCCCTCTCGTCACATAGCTTCTCAAAGGCACGTGACACATATTCTCCCCCATTGTCAGTACTAAGGCATTTTAGCCTTTGCCTAGTCTAGTTCTCAACCAAGGCAAGTCATCTCTGAAACACATCCAATACATCTGACTTAAGCTTAATGGGATAAGCCCAAACTTTATGCAAAAAATCATCAATAAATGTCACAAAATACTTTGCACTAGATTGACAGGGCATGGATCCACAAACATCCGAATGTACCAATGCCAGGGGCTCACTCATGCATGTCCTACCAGACTTCTTATGCGTATTTCTAGTCTATCTGCCATAAAGACAATGCTCACATGAATTAAAACATGCATAGTCAAGGAGCGATAAGCATTGTAAACTAGAAATCATTTTCATTCCCTTCAAAGACATATGGCCCAAACGGGCATGCCAAAGAGATACATGTGGGATGGAACCCATTGACAAAACATGATCAATAGAGGATCCATCAACTACAAGAGGATAGAGGCTACTAGCCTTGGCACCTCTAGCAAGCACAAGTCTGCCATAGGTGATCTTCTAGGAAGAATCCCCAAAAGAGACATGAAACCCAGCATCATTAAGCTGCCTTACAAACATAAGACTGTGTGTAAGCACAGGTACATGACGTATATACTATAATAGAAAAGTACAGCCAGTAGAGAACTGCACTCGTGCACCCCTAATGCCAACAATAGCAAGTGACATGTCACAAGCGATCTAAACCAGAGATAGTGTGGTAGGAATGAAACCACTCATGACATGGTGCTAGCAATGCGCATACATAGAGTGAACCTCGGTCAATGACGTAGCATCACAAGAATTAGCTGCAAGTATGTATTCCCCATCGAAGTCATCAGTTTGCATGACAATTATCTCCTTGATTTTCACATTGGATTTCGCAGGTACCATGCTGCAATCAGAGGACTTTTCCTGTACGTTTTCTTTCCCCTTCTCTTTGCACTTTTCATTGCGCAACTCATGACACTGTGGGCGTATATGACCCTTTTTGCTGCAATGATGACATGTTACATTAGCATTTCTCCCATGAGACTTGCTACATGACTTACCATGCGACTTAGACCTAGACTTCTGCAAGTCTTTGCCACGCCCATTCCCACGATCATTCTTTCCATTACCATCTCTACCTCTAATAGTCAAAGCATGCGACACACGAGAGGCATCCAAGTTCTTACAGTTTATCTCTTCCTACAAAAGAGCACTCTCTACATGAGGCAAGTTCAGAATAGTAGCAGGAGCACATAAGGCAATGCAGAATACATCCCATGACTCAGTTTGAGTCCCAAGAAAAAACAATGGAGCAACCTCATCATTGAAGGTAATGCCATGCAAAATCAAATTCTTGAGAATAGCATGGACCTGGCTCAAATGAGCATACATTGTCATATTCTCCTTCATGCGCAGGTCCATAAGTTGCTTCAGCCAATACATCTGACTAGCTGGACTTTTCTTGTCATAGAGATTCTTGATTTTATCCCAAATCTGCCAAGCACTCTGTGCTTCCTCAACCACATTGTAATGCACCTATTCAGTGAGAGACAATATGAGGGTGGACTTTCATAACTCATCAAGCTCATCCCATTCGTCATCAATCATAGTTTCAAGCTGCCCACCATGCATCCTTGGTGACTTTATCTACGATTTTTGCACCAATACCTTCCAAACTTGGCTCTTCCAATAGGCATAATTTGTACCATCAAGATTAGTGATGTTGAAGATAGCACTGTCAGTGGAAGAAGATGCCATACTGCAATCCAAGATGGTGCAGACAGTTCAAAATTGCTTGTTGTTTTCTATTGTAAACAACCAAAATACCACTAAAACCAAGGAAAAATGACCACAAACTGATAGCTAATGATGGTGCCCACCAAGTACCATCAAAAGTACATAAAATCAGGATAATTTAGCATTAAAAATGCATCATAGTCCATGCATAACTGCTTGTTGTAATAAATTACAGGCATGTACAAGCGGGCATAAATTAGCAAGTGACAGTCATATGGATATCGAGAAAACATCCAAGCTTGTCAAATGAGTCCGTCAATAAGCTAACACACCCCCTGTGTAATAGGGCTAAGTGTACACAACACTGGCAAGACCTGCCACAAATAGGTGTATGCTCAAGGAGTGCAAATCCCAAATCAGCCCAAGTACATCTGTAAGGACCATGGCATATCAACCATGCAACATTCAAGTGAAGATCCTAGTCTCAATTATTTGAATGCTCAAGTAGCATAAACCACTTGCTCAATGTCTGTTGAGCATATCAAGACGCTCCCACTGGCACAAAAGCTATAAATATCAAGCAAAGAAGCTCAACAAGGGCATATGATAGCACCAGTGCCAGAAGATCCAATATCAAATATCAATAAGACCTCATGAGCATACAGGCCGTGTAGCATCCATACATAGCATCCATAAACATCAAGTACATCCAAATTGTAACTATGTCAAGCCAAGAAATAGCCAAAGTAAGCTCTGGACAATCAAATGTCAAGCCAAAGTAAGGCTCAGTAGCATCCAACTCCAAACAATGTAACGGGCATGTAGTAGTGGCATAGGCCAAGCAGGTCAAGACCGGTCAAATATAAATGAAGTACATGACATAAGTACGTCAAAGATGGGGATCAAAATGCTATGCAAAGTGAGGTCAATCTCAACCAATGATCTAAAGCAATATCAAGCTCAAATTCAGTTCCTGATGATCAATATATCAAACTACATCTCCAAAGCATATCCCGATTCCAAGAGGCATAGGCAAACATGAAGTAATAGGGCTTCAGCCCACTATTGTACAATAGTGATTTATTGTTCAAAACTGAGACTTTTCAGCCCAAAAATCAGTCCAAGTTCATGGCAATACATACGTCTTGCATCCCCCAACAATCGATCATCAATAGGCATCAAACCGCTTAACTAGGAAGCTCCAAACAAGCATAGGCATCAAATCTTAGTGTAGCATTGACATTTAATGTTTTTAAGCTATTGTAAATGTTTCAAAAATAGTGGTACAATACCTCAAATTAGTGTCCAAGACTCGGGAGGTGTCAAATCATGTCAAACATCAATAGCAAGGGTGCCACAATGATTTGGGAGCAATGCATGACCTTCAACAAGCTGAAGAGGAGCTATCTAGAGGGGCTGTAGGAAGCAAGCACAAATTATACTAATTTGCTGATGAATTCTATTGCTCTTGCTAAGGCTACCAAGGGGCTCTAGTCATAAACTCCTTAGGCTCTTACGAATTGCCAACTACCCTTCTATTTCCAGACTCTGTTCTGGGGGATTCCAATAATAGTTGGGGAACGGAACTTGGAGAGAATAATACTTCAAACAAAAGACATTGTAAAAGTCATTTTTTTTAAAGGAACTGTTAAGAAGGAATTGCTTTACTATGTTTTTAGTCATAAATTAAAGGCGTGTAATGAATTTGTTGTCAAGAATCATGTGGTGGGGAACTTGCTTGAGCTGCTACGCCAAACACACACTGTATACACCAGAGGAAGCTCACTCAAGAACACAAGAAGAGAGATGGAGGCCAAAACGTTTTCTTGCTGATTTTTCTTCTTCTTCCATACACTATGCAATATATACAAAGTATAAATAATATACAACATAAAGGAAAGTGGCCTTCTAAGTCAAACAGTGCATAACCAACTACATTAATCAACTGGTGTTATATCTTTGCCAGCTATAGGTAGGTGTAACAAACTAAATATAATAAGTGATAAGTCAATGTCCATGTGAGTATCATAATGACCACCAACATGCTAAGTGTAGACGTGCGGACTCATCTAGCCAGGCGGTCCATCATCAATGTCTGCATATGTTGAGCTTGCCATCTCAACATTTGTATCAGGAGATAATTCAAGGAAGTCGATTTTTTATCTTGAACCTTAAGTGGTAGGTAATTAAATAACTAAAACTACTCTCTTGAGGGAAAGGGGAGGATGACGGATCCAAACTTATGGGTGGCTGGGTGGTCTCAATAAGCCGAAAGCTTTCCTAAGAAGGAATAAAAATTGCACTCGATGGATAATTAGAAACCATAAAGATTGACTCACATTGCTTTAGAATCTGCTAATATTAGTTAGCCACTAGTAATAGATGTGACTAGAAAAACTTAGGTCGATCCTCATGGGAGTGGCCTGAACTTCCACTGTGGGCTAGACTCAAGCGAGCCTAGTTAGCAAAATCTGAGGGTTTTATCAAAATCTCAAATGGCACTTCCTAAGACATCTCTTGATGGGCTACTAAGAACGTATTCCCAAGGAATAGCTTGGGCAGGCATGTTACATTGTAACACACATATACTTAATTTAGTATTGCGAGATGGGTATGAAAAAGAGGATACAACTAGACTAAGTTTGCAAGATTCTTGATAACTACATGAGAATTGTCAAGTTTTTTCCTAAGAGAAGCTAAATTTTTGACATTTATTAAGCTTAGATGTCATGCATTTTTTAAAGCTTCTATAGAGACATAGTTTTGTACCGAGTTTTACACTTTGGAGTCCTTACTTCAAAACAAGATTGTTGTGATAGAGGCATTCTTATGAATGGATATGTATCATTGGAAGGATGAGAAACGTGTGTGAGCGAGGGATAAAGTTATCTAGATGAGTCTGAATAGTCTAAATAAAGATAAGTGGTGGCAATCTATGGTTGATGCATATCATGTAATGATGCCCATCATGTGTGCCATGTGTAGTATGAATAAGGAAGTTGTGAATATATGTAGCGTGGCAGCCCATAAGAGGAGCTGTGGTAAGCTAGTCTGGCTAAGCATGCTACAGACCCTTTCTTGAATGGTCCTATTCATGCATTTAGCCATACCATTTTGGGGAGGCTTGTAAGGGGCAGTCCACTGATGCTTAATATCCTCCTCATCACAAAACTGCTCAAAAGTATGTGATACATACTCACCCCCATTATCTGATCTTAGGCTGAGTAATCATCTATGAAAGTAACAAAGTACTTTGCCCCATCAAGTGACTGAAGGGCATGGGCCCACATACATCTGAGTGCACAAGAGCCAAGGGCTCACCCATGTGTTTCTTATGAGACTTTTTATGCGTATTTCTAGTCTGCCTACCATACAAACAATGATCACAAGAATCGAAATGCGAAGAGTCAAAAGGGGAAGATACTGCAAAAAAGCACAGAGCATTTTTATTCCTTTAAGAGACATATGTCCCAAACGAGCATGCCAAAGGGATACATGGAAAATAGAACCCACGGACAAAACATGATTCAAGGTAGCTCCAGATACAAGTAAGGGATAGAGGCTGCCAGACTTGGCACCTCTTGGAAGCACAAGCCTGCCCCACGAGTAATCTTCCATGTAGAGTCTCCAAAATACACAAAATACCCTGCATCATCAAGTTGTTCAGTTGACATAAGACTGCGAGTCAATGCAGGTACATGGCGTACATCATGCAAAACAAAAGAACTGCCAGAAGGAAACTACAGCCTAATATCTCCAATGCCCATAATGTTAAGAGACTTATCATCACCAAGACACATAGAACGAGAGATGGTACGATATGTATGAAACCAATCTCTACAGGGTGTCACATGAAATGACCTTCGCATGAAGGAGGGGACATCTTTAGCCAATACATCTGTGACATAGGACTCTGTTGCGCATAAAGCTCTTGAATCTTCTCCCATAAGTCCCATTTACTCTGATTCTCATATTTAAAAACATTATGATGGACCTCTTCTGAGAGTGACAAGATAATGGTAAACTTGCATAGCTCATCAACTTCCATCCAAACATCAACATCCATATCCTCGGGTTTAGCACCCTTGAAATGCAATGGCTTAATATGCAACTTCTGCACCAAAACTTGCCATATCTGGGACTTCCAATACCCATAGTTGGTACCATCCAACTTGGCAATGTTAAAGAGAGCTGTGTCTTTCAGATGACCAGCCATATTGTCCCAAATCAAAGAAAAAAATGCAAAATTACAGGTTGCTGTAATTAGCAGAAAATATACTAAAACTATTGCTTAAACTGGCTAAAAGAGTGGATATCACTAAGAGAACCACTTGTCCACCAAATATGACCAAGAGAACATCAAACAGTAAGCATTACCCTCATACAAGTGCTTGAAATCTGCAGATTTTAGCTTGTTGGAATAAATTATAGCAGTATGTAAAACTGTCCCAAAGTGAAGCAATCACTGATACATATGTCACTGCAATTGCCGGTAGCAAGAGACATCCAACAGTGAGTGTCAAGGAGCAAGAAGGTACCAAGAACTATCAGAGCAATAACCTATTTGGCAAGATATATCTCATAGGTCTAGAAGTCATGCATGTAATGGGTCTCAGGATAAGAGAAGAGACCAAGCACAAGCAAAACTGATAGAGCAAGAAGCTCAATGCATAATCATCCAAGATGCATACAAAAGTGACAAACTTGTGATAGAGATAGGTGCCTTCCCTAATAGGTATATCAAATCATCCCAGTACAGACCAACTACAGACATAAAGCTCTCAAGAGAGCAAATGCATGTAGCTGTCCCACAAGCTCAAGCTCAAGTGTAAGTAAAACTATGTGTACATCCAAATATGCCAAGAGGTTCCCACTGGAAGTAAAGTTGTTGAGATATCGAGCTCCACTCGTGATACGCCAGGGTGACCGTTGTGTATTTATGTCACCGACTTGTCAGTTGCAGACGCGGTTGGTACACCGCCCATGAATAATAGCTACATGATAGCTATCCTTATCTACTCTAGTTCGTGGCTCAGTTAGTATGCCACCTTAGTTAGTTGAGTTTGGTTTGAGACCCATATATAGGGTTCTTCTATTTCTTTGTACTTGAGTTCTTTTGGCTTACACAACTAAGAAGAGGAAAACTGTTTTCAGCCTCCACCCTTGTGTGTCTTCCCCCATTGTGCAAGCAAGAAAGCTTCAAACGAGACTCCTTCCTTCTCTCCCATAATCTTGACATGGTATCAGAGCCTTGTTCGTGGTAAGGAGCTCAAGAAAGCAAGCCAAGCTCGCGGTGTTCTGGTAAGAGGAGCAGTGTTGCTTTCATTTTCTGTTTTGGGAGCAGATCTCTGCAGGTAGCACAGTCGGAAAGTGCAGGAGTGCATTGTCTCAGGTTGAGACGCCCTTCGCGATGAAGCAAGAGGGCAGTATATGCTGCGAGCGAGGACTTTAGCCCTCGGCGACCTTCTTTTTTTGATTTGAGGCCATTTCGGGGCCTGTTTTGGAGGCGGAAGTTTTCTGCACGCACTCAGAAAAAGGCCCAGTTTTATGCTGTGCAGCCACTGTTCTACAGGTCGGTGAAAAGTTACTGTAGAAATTGCATCGTATGCTTGTGCGCAGAGACATTGGGAGTTACAGAATCATCCCTGTTGCCTGTTGATGCAAAATCGTCACTAGGAAGTGACTGTGTGGTCAAATACCACTTTCGCCAGTTTTGCAGATTTTCCCTTGTGAGGGTGAAGCTGTGTTTTTTGTAGTGACAGAATTTTTTGTAGTGTTCTGTAATGGCATCTGATTCTCTTTCACAGATTGTCACTGAAAAGCTTAACAAGAACAACTTCCAAGCATGGAAGTTTAGAATGACGAATTTCCTTATGGGAAAAGGATATTGGGAATTTGTTGCAGGAAATGAAGAAGAACCAGTTCTTCCTGATGTTCCCAATCAACAGCAAATGCAGGCATTTAAAACATGGCATGAGAGAGCCAGGAAAGTTATGTACTGGCTGTCTATCAACATTTCAGACTCTATGATTATGCATATTCAGGATGCAAGTACGCCAAAGGAGGCATGGGATACTTTGTCAAAAATGTATAGCACAAATACGCAAGCCAGGAAAATGCAGCTCAAGCAAGAGTTGCATAATGTGCAAAGAGAAAATATGAGCATCAATGACTACCACATGAAAGTGAAGAAGATTGTAGATGCACTTGCTTCCATCGGGTCGCCAGTGGAAGATGATGATTTAGTTTCTGTGACCTTGAATGGTCTAGGAAAGGATTATGCACAGTTTCGGACATCCATTTCAGTTTGTGAAAGATTTCCTGATTTTGAGGAGCTGATTGCTCTTCTAATTTCTGAGGAGCAAAGAAATGGTGGTGCATCTTCTTCAGGAGGAACTTCAAAAGAAGCTGTCTTCTACTCAAATGTTGGAAGAGGTAGAGGCAGAGGTAGAGGAGGCCAATATGGAGGCCGTGGTAGAAATCAGAATATGTAGCAAACTCAAGAAAACCAGTCCTATGGAGGAGGACGTGGTAACTCTAGAGGCAGGGGGAGCCAAAGAGGTCTTGGTGGATGGCAAAGAGGTCAAAATGCAAACAGTAATGTTGAATGCTACTACTGTGGTAAAATGGGTCATATGGCTAAAGACTGCTATAAAAAGCAGAATGACATCATGAATGGAAAACTGCAACAAGGGAATTATGCATCTTCTAGCAGACAGGGTGATGACAGAAATGAGCATTTGTTCATGGTGTAGCACATGAACAATTCTGTGACAAGTGCAGAAGAAAGCAATGATGTATGGTATGTTGACTCAGGTGCATCAAACCACATGACAGGTCATGCAGAATGGATGGAGGATGCAAGGAAAATGAAAAAACTAGAATTTGTGGAGACTGGTGATGATACTGCACATCCTATTGTGCAGATTGGAAAAATTCCCTTGTCTATGCAGGATGGGAAAAAGAAATACATGTCCGATGTATTTCATGTCCCGAATATCACCAAGAATCTGGTTTCTGTCGGTCAAATGGTTGAGCAGGGCTTGCAGGTCAGATTTAATCCTCATGGATGCTTTGTTGAGGATATGAAAAATAAAGGTCGCTTGATAGCAAAAGGAAAGAAGAAGGGCAGAATGTTTACGTTGGATGCAGACATGTCTGAATTGAGTGCAGCAATGTTTGCACATGGGACCGGTGTAGTTGCAGATATTGATATATGGCATAAACGCATTGGTCATGTTAATGTACAGCGACTTAAATCAATGCAGGCCCAAAATATTGTTGCAGGATTGCCAAAATTCAAGGTTGCAGAAATGCATAAGGTATGTGAAGCCTGTCAGTTTGGAAAACAGGCAAGGAAACCATTTCTTAGACATGTTCAAGAGAGTGAGAAGCCATTGGAATTAATCCACTCTGATGTGTGGACTACTAAAGCTGCATCTCTTGGAGGCTGTCATTATTTTGTCACTTTTATTGATGACTATAGCAGAAAAGTTTGGGTGTATTTTATGAAAAAGAAAAGTGAAGTTTTTGGGCATTTCAAAACCCTTAAAGCTATGGCTGAAAAAGAAACAGGTCTGCAAATAAAATGCCTAAGGTCAGATGGAGGGGGAGAGTACCTCTCAAATGAGTTTGCAAAGTTCTTACAGGAGCATGGCATAAAGCAGCAATATTCATGCAGTTATACCCCACAACAAAATGGAATTGCAAAAAGGAAAAACAGGCATATTGGAGAGGTATCTCGTGCCATGCTCAATGAAAAAGACTTGCCAGATTTTTATTGGGCTGAAGCAGTTGCTACAGCAGTCTATATAATGAACAGGACTCCCACTGCAGCAATACATGGGATGACTCCAGAGGAGAGGTATACTGGTAGGAAACCAGATATTTCTCATTTGAAAATTTTTGGTTGCATTGCCTATGTACATGTGCCAGATGAGTTGAGATCCAAGTTGGATCCAAAAGCTGAGAAGTGCATCTTTATTGGTTACTCTCTGTAGCAAAAAGGGTATAGATGCTATAACCCTTCTACTCGTAAGTTTACAGTGAGCAGAGATGTTGCTTTTGATGAGATGAGTAGCTGGTATAAACCAGTAAATGTGATTGATGATGTAGATGCACAAAATGGTAATGCTGCACAGAATTCATAGCAGCAGTCACAAAATATTAGTGGACCTGGAGCGTCCTCTAGCAGTGGTTCACATTCTTTGCCGTGGACAGGCAGATTGAGATCAGGAGAATCTTCTCAAAGCAATGCAGATAGTGGTATGCATGTATCACGAAAAGGAAAAGAGAAGGTTGATCAGCCCATGTTTGATGTGAATGCAGGTCACTCTTATGTGGATGGTGAATCCAGTGGCTCAGAACAGAGCATTGATGATGAGTTGGGTATTCCTTCTATTGTTACACTTGGAGTAAGGAAGACCAGGGATGTTTTGAGAGCTCCTGGGAGTGAACCTACTTTGCGCAGGTCTACGAGAGCTAGGTATCCTGTGGATAGGCTGAAATATGATGGATTTACAGCCATTCACTATGCATATATGGTCAAAGTGATACAGGAACCAGAACCCACATCTTTTGAGCAAGCCATGGGAAAAGAAAAATGGGAGAAAGCCATGGATGAAGAAATGGATGCCTTGGAAGCAAATGCTACATGGGAGTTAGTACCTTTGCCTAAAGGTAAGAATGCAATTGGCTGTAAGTGGGTTTATAAGGTGAAGCACAATGCAGATGGTTCTGTGAACAGATACAAGGCAAGATTAGTAGTCAAGGGGTATGCACAAACATATGGCATTGACTATGAAGAAACATTCAGTCCAGTTGCAAGGATGGCAACTGTAAGAGCAGTCATTGCTATGGCTGCATCAAAGGGATGGTCTTTACATCAGATGGATGTAAAGAATGCCTTCTTGCATGGTGATTTGCAAGAAGAGGTCTATATGGAGCAGCCACCAGGTTATGTGCATGTTGTTCATCCTGAGTTTGTTTGCAGGTTGAAGAAAGCCTTGTATGGCTTGAAGTAAGCACCTAGAGCATGGTCTGACAAGATAGGACAGTATCTTGTCACTATTGGCTTTCAGATTTCCAAGGCAGATTTCTCACTTTATGTGAGAAAAACAGAGAAAGGTATTATGCTACTTGTCATTTATGTTGATGATTTGATTATGACAGGTGATAGTGATGAAGATATCCTTCATGTGAAAATGCTATTGAAGTAGAAGTTTGAGATGAAGGATTTGGGAGAGCTGCGTTATTTCTTGGGCATTGAGGTGATTAGATCACCAAGTGGGATATAGCTCTTGCAGAGGCAGTATGGATTGGACATGCTGTCCAAATATGGGATGACAGGCTGTAAGCCTATTTCAGTTCCTTTGGAGCAAAATGTGAAGCTGAGCACAGATGCAGGTGAGCTTGTAGAAGACCCTACTATGTACAGACGCATAGTAGGAAGTTTGATTTATATGACTATTACCATGCCAGATTTGAGCTATGCTGTTGGATTGGTAAGTCAGTTTATGCAGGCTCCAAGGAAACCACATTTGGATGCGGCTAGACGCATACTCAGGTATGTGAAGTCCACATTGCAGTATGGACTATTTTATGAGACTGGGGTTCAGATACAGTTGCATGGATACACTGATGCTGATTGGGCTGGTAGTATTTCTGATAGACGATCTACCAGTGGATATGTGTTCTCTTTTGGGAGTGCTGCAGTCACTTGGAGCAGCAAGAAACAGCCTACAGTTGCCTTGTCGAGCACAGAGGCTGAGTACAGGGGTGCAGCAATGGCTGCATGTGAGGTAGCTTGGTTGCATAAGCTACTTTATGATATGCATCAGTCTACAGATGGACCAGTTGTCATTTATTGTGACAACATGAGTAGTATACACTTGGCAAATAACCCAGTCTATCATGCTAGAACAAAGCACATTGAGGTGCATTATCACTATGTGCGAGAGAGGGTTTTAATAGGTCTTATTGATCTAGTTTATGTCAGCACAGAGGATCAGGTAGCTGACATATTCACAAAGGCATTGGGCGCAGAGAAGCTGCGCAAATTCAGAGACCTGCTTGGTGTGCAGGAATTGGGATTGAGCTCGAGGGGGAGTGTTGAGATATCGAGCTCCACTCGTGATACGCCAGGGTGACCGTTGTGTATTTATGTCACCGACTTGTCAGTTGCAGACGCGGTTGGTACACCGCCCATGAATAATAGCTACATGATAGCTATCCTTATCTACTCTAGTTCGTGGCTCAGTTAGTATGCCACCTTAGTTAGTTGAGTTTGGTTTGAGACCCATATATAGGGTTCTTCTATTTCTTTGTACTTGAGTTCTTTTGGCTTACACAACTAAGAAGAGGAAAACTGTTTTCAGCCTCCACCCTTGTGTGTCTTCCCCCATTGTGCAAGCAAGAAAGCTTCAAGCGAGACTCCTTCCTTCTCTCCCATAATCTTGACAAAAGTCAGATGCAAATAGAGTAAGAAACGCTCAAATATATCGTGTACATAGCATCAGACATTCCAAATCCCAGTAATGTACATCCGGAGCATAAATCCCAAGCTATATCAGGCCCATAAACCATAAACCTAAAAGCATTCAAATAGCATGTAACTAACAACCAAATGTAATTTCCAGTAGGTCCAAAATGCTCAAATACATCCAAAGACAAAGCTCCAAGTGGCTATTAAGCATGGGCAAACCAAGTGTGGCAGCCATATCCGACCAAAGCATAAATGCAAGAAGCCTAAATGTCAAGCAGTGAAAATAGGCATAAATGTGTCCAAAGCATGCCAACTCAATCCAAATACCAGTGAATGGTGACTAAGACAAAGCCTAATCCAAGGTCAAAAGCATTCCAGAACCAAAAAGAAGCATTTGACAATCTCCAAATACATCAATATGAGCATTCAAATCGCCGGCAAGTACCCCGTATCCAAGAACCAATGCATACACCAAGTAAATGAGCTTCAGCCCACTGTATTATAGCAGCATATTTAGTGTCAAATGAAGCTCAATTGATGTCCAAATCTGCTCCAAATCAGTCCCAAAGCATAGACATAGCATCCCATAACATCCTAGCATCATCTGGCATCAATAGGCATCAAATGGGCAATGCCAAGAAGCATCAAACATCAAATGTCAAGTGTTTCCCTGTTTTTGACAATCCTGGGACTATGTATACAGCAATGCCTGAAGGTGGAAGCACTCGTATCGATCACCGGGAGCCAAAAACCAATGCCGGGGAGTCCAAAGATGTCTAGAAGTTTGCAAACAATGCCGGGAAGCCCGGGAAGGAGCCAAAAATGCCAGGAGTGGATCAGCCCAGCCCCCTAAAAATGCACCGCATTTTGTGCTGGCTACTTCTCGGGGTTGGAGAGTCTTCAATAGTGCTACTGAGCACTTTGCAATGATCAGGGGCCTCCAATGTAGCCCTGCAAGGTGCCAAATGAAGGCCGAGAAGATCAGGGAGGAGGCGCGGGAGATCAAAACATACCTGGAAATGAAGGTGCCATGGCTGCCATTGAAGCTTGAGTTGAAGCTCTTCAAATCCGGGCTAAAGAAAATGCCAGGCAAGCTCCAATTCCTTTGCTTTGATACTAGTTGAAAGGGAAGGTAGAACCCAGGAGGAAGAAGCTTGGCAGTGAGAGCTATGGTAGATGGAGAGCAAGAGCAAGAGAGAGAGAGAAACTCAAAGTGGGAACTCCAACAACCACAATGTGTGGCCGGGCCTTCCTTTATTCAAACTATCACTAAAAGAATAAAGAATAAGTGACTGTGATGGGTGCCCGCTACTTGCAGTGTGCAGTGGCGGGTACTGTCAGTGTAGTAAAGTGTAATAATACAAGGGCGGCTAGGCAGAGGCACCTTTACTCCCAACAAACTTAAGTGGTCCACTTTTAGATTTACTAAGTTAAAGCCAATTTAGGTCAAGTTAAGTTTACATTTTTGCCTAAACTTCTCTTTCTTCTTAAAGAAAAATCCTGAGAGAGCCCTTTTCTTTTAGAATTACATCAATGTAAGGGGCTCTTCTTGAAAACAAAAGGCACTACTTCAATGTATGCTAGAGTATATTCAACCCATAGGGTTGCAAGGAAGGTTTATGTGCTAGTTTAAGTTTTTTTCTTCACTTCATAACAATGATTTAAAAACTGGCACTACATGTAGCTACATTGAATGTGCAAAAAGATTGATTGTAGAGGGTGAGAATATACAATAATATATATTAGCAAAGTCTAGTATGTTATTTTTAGGATTTTCCTCTAAATCAAAAGCACTAAGGCTAGGTAATATGTGACATGGAGAGGTTATGCTACATGTTTTAAAGAGTTATGTGGCTTTTGAAAGCTTACATGTCAAGTCACATCTTTGTGATGGGTCAGAGTTCATTATCTTGTTATATTCACAAGAAAAGTTTGATGTTTTCCCATGTGGAAAAAATGCCATTTTCCCTTTTTCCATAGAGCATTCAACATCATGAGCTCCTTCTTGCAAGGCACCACATACCTAGCTAGGTGCAATGGGGATAAGGGGCTTAAAACTCATGTCCCCAACCAAACCTAACTAGCTATGTGGTTCCTCCCTCACAGAAGCTCATGATCTCATAATTCACAATGTAGAAATTATAGTGGGAATTTGTCTAGTATTTCTTGTGATTAACTATGAGTAGAGATCATTGCCCATGTATCTATTTATTATATTACAAATTTACATAAATGTACTTTCAAAATATGTGTTCATTATAAACAAGTCATGTTATGTCATGAAACTATTGCTATGTTTGTGTAGTCAATGAGAATGCAATGTTAATAAATTTTGCAAAAGGGCTTTGGAAAAATGCACATGGAATTGAAAGATGAATTGCTACAATTTCAAAGATTGTAATTATAGAGGAAATAGAAAAAATAGATGTTCTGATATTGTAGATTTTACTCTCATTATTGCTAGAAAAAATCAAAGTCCTCAAAAGCAAGGTAGAGATGGTAGTTCAAGAAGAAAGATGCCAATAATACCAACTCCATTTCAACTAAGAGGTCAATCCAATGCAAACCATATCCTTTAAGCAATCCTTGGATCACTCAAAGTTTGTCTATCCTCCTTTAATCAATCCTTGGATCAGACTCAAAGTTTGTCTATCCTCCTTCCTATCTCTTAATGATATTGATTTATGGAAACCTTTAATATTCAATGAAAATCTTTCATCAACTGATGATATCTTGGTATGTCAATCACTACTAACAAGAAAAACCCTGATGAGCTATCTTCTAACTGAATTCTAGCCTTAAGAAGTAGGATTAGGTCATTGATGTAGGACAATATTATAGGCTTTCAACTCATCTCTTAATCTAGTAAAATATACCCTGTGTATGTAAAAAGAAAGACTAGTACTCTCCTTACGAAGTGAATGCACATGAGGTCTTTTTTGTAGATACTAAATTTTGTGGAGGACCTTGAGTTACTACCTCTAGATCTACAATGAGCATTTAACATTTCACACATTATAACCTTTTAAGTTCCACCCATGTAGGGAAGGACCACTAGTCAAGCATACCAATACCTACAAGATCTGCAATCCACTATCTAACTTCTATCTGAAAGGTGGAGCAAGAGTGGAAGCATGAGCAAAAGTAAGAGAGAAGCAAGAGCTATGAAGCAAAAGAAAGCAAGATGGTATGTGGGAACTCCAATAGTCACAATGTGTGACTTGCCTTCCCTTATTATATTTTCATGTTAAGAATAAAGAATAAAGTGATGAGCGGCCATCACTTGCAGTGTATAAGTGTATAGGCAGTAAGTACAAGAAATGTAGGTAGCTAGTCAAGGATGACATGAGACTCTAGTAGAGCATCATAAGACTACCCATGGACTAGCCTGTTCTCTCTATCCAATATCACAATCTTGCACAACATGTGGATCCTAGGCCACTACATCACTAGTAGTACATGCTGTAGGTTGTAAGATAATAGGAGACTCTTTTCGAAAGATTATCTTGTGTATCTCAACTACCTGATCTGGTCCCATATGCATATTTTTCTCATGAGATACAACATCATGGCTGTGGACAACCTTCTAAACATGCAGATTCCAAAGGTGATAGCCCATCTCATTTGCATCGCTATATCCAAGAAAGATACATTTGACAAACTTGGGATCCAATTTATTGCACTTGTTTTTGGGAATTTGGTAGAAAGCCTCACATCCAATAACACAAAAGTGTGCATATGAGGGATTTTTACCAAACCATGTCTCCTCTATAACTCTACCACCAAGAGCAGTGCATGAAGATCTATTAATAAAATCTATGGTAGTAATAACTACCTCAGCCCAAAATTATTCTGGTAAGCTTGTTGCTTGACTAAGCATAGTGTGGACTCTTTTCTAAATATTCATATTCATGCACTCTACAATACCATTTTGTGGTAGGGTGTAAGGGGCGGTTAATTGACACTTAATATCCCTCTCATCACAAAATTGCTCAAAATCCTTAGAGACATATTTACTTCCATTGTCATTTGACTTTTACATAATAGGATAGGTCCAAAATTTATATGAGCAATTATCAATAAATGTCACAAAGTACTTAGCATCAACTATGACTGAATTTAGGGCATGTGTCTACAAACATCTAAATGCACAAGATTCAATGACTCACCCATGTGTATAGAGCCAGACTTTTTATTGAGTTACGATTTTTCTTGCCATTAAAAAAAATCATAAGAGTCAAAACATGAGTAGCCAAGAGGCAAAAAATACTGCAAATGAGTGAGTGCCTTCATTTCTTTAAGGAATATGCCTGAGACGACGATGCCAAAGAGATATACGAGGAAGATCTATCATGGCCAAAACATGCTCAACAGAACTAGGTACAAGCAAGGGGTACAAGCTATCAACCTTGACATCACTAGCAAAAAAAAGATTACAATGAGTAATCTTCTGTGCATAATCACCAAAAGAGACATGGTACTTGTCATCATCCAATATCCAGTTGACATAAGACTTTTAGTCAAAGTCAATACTTGATATACATCATGAAGCAATGGAGCACTAGTACCAAATTGCAAGCTCACATCACCTTGACGGGACCAAAAATGGGTATGACACTGGCTCAAGGGCTCTAGTCGGTGAGCCTCCTAAACTCACCTAAACAACCCAAGACCTAGTGGCTAGAAGTGTATAGACACTATAAATTGATTTAACCAAAGAATGTGTTTGTAGATACTATTTCTAAAATGTAGTCCAATGTGTTGTCCTTCCTGACTCCAAGAAATTAGAGTCCAAACATATTGGTGTCTAGCACCTCGTAGCACAAACAAAGGGAGCACCCCAACTTATTGTTGTGGCCCCACTATCACTCTCCTACACCCCAAGGATTAGCCCTAGGATGAAATGTTTTAACATAAAGCACATGTGAAACATAGTTCTCTCTTTTAATATTCTTTCTAGGAGATAATTCAATCCTTACCAAATCAGGCCTCAAAGGAAACAATCATTTAAACCTATGGCTTAGGGAACCTCACACCTCAACGTAGGTCAATCGCTAAAAAGCAAGTGCTATGCATCCATGAGATAATACTCATGATACCATGTATGTGGATGCAAAGTGAATGCCTTTAAGTGCACAAATAAGCAAACTTATTAATCAAATAGTGTGGATGTGCACAACCAATTCTTTTCATGATTTCACCCTAATGCAATGAGTCATTGCTAAGGTAGCACCAAAATAATTCATGCTATTGTTTTTTTTTAAAACTTAAAGTAAACAAATATTATGTGTCAAAATATGCATAAAATGAGCATTCCACATGATATTCATCTTTTCAAAGCCCTTCCCCCTATCGTTTATGATTTTACATTCATTAGTAGGTATAAAGAGTCTTTTTAATATATTTTCCATATATGAAAAGTGCTAAATACACACTATAACATGAACAATGGGGATAAGGTGAGGCTAAACCTAATGCCCTAGCCCCACCATACATTTAACGACATATTCATAATTTTTTGTAATTTTTCCATGCATAAAACCTATTTTTTTCTCTTTTTCTTGATCATTACTTTGTTAAGTCACACTTTAATCCATCTTGACATTTAATTTTATCCCACATGAATAAGACTTGATTATCTAAAATAATAAAAAAATAAATTTTCTTTAAAAATATACTTTTTGGATTTAAAAAAATTAATAACTCATGATTTCAAATACAAGTTTTGAATTTTATGACACACAGCCCTTAAATATATTGCAACCAAGCATCAAACAAATTTTGATTGCATATGAATAAGATTTGCATAATGAAATGTCAAAATAGATTTGAATTTCAATTAAAAAGAGGCTTATCGTCATTTTTTGGGTTTTGGAAATTAAGATTTAAATTTTTAGGCAGCCATCAAACTTGCATTGATTCTCAAACTACGCTGGTCATTAGTCCTCATCAATGTCAACATGATTCCATCACAATCTATAGTTCAAGTCGGACAACTAGTCTTCATTCCAATCTCTTCCAAGAATAATCTACATGAACCACCTTCATGAGGAGAGAGAGGGAGGAGAGAAAAAGACTGCTTTTTGTTCTCTCTCCTTAGGTCACCATTTTTTTATCAGAGATGAGTAATTGCGGGTGAAAAAATCAAGAAGGAGATTGGCAGCATTGAATTGGGTGGTTATTCATAGCCTTTATAGGCCCCTGTCTCCAAAAATCATGGCAACTTCTCCATGGAAGCCATTTTTCATTTGCATGCCTTCTCCAAAAGGACCCCCCCAGTCATCAAATTTTCGAGCTATATGGCCCCAAGGATCAAGACCCTTTAATTTTGAAGGCTCTTGCATATTGAATTTGGTCCTTTGTCCCATACTTCTGCGTCTAATGTCCGATGCCAATTTCAAAAATTTTAGAGTGTCTATCTACCCAAACTACTTGGAACTCGTTCCACCTCAATTCGATACCCAAAAAATTATGAAAATATGTAAACATTGTGAAATCTGAAGTAATTTGAATTCCCGTCTTCCTCAACCACTTAAAATTGTCAAATCTGTGTCCACCCCTTTCTTTGAGCTTTAATTTCTACCTTAAATAGATAAAATTCACCACATTTTGGGCTCTTTTTTTTATCATAAAATCTGCTCTCATTGGTGACCATGGGATAGGGTGACTCAGCTCATCAAATCCATGAACAAATTTACACACATACAAACCAAAAAAAGCATCAAGCTGTTACAAAAAAATACATAATAAAAAATATAAACACAGATCTCACCCTACCCTTTGTGGAGCCCCAAGAGGAACACCAAGAAAACGGAGAATCTACTACAATAAAATCTATCTTGTATTATCAACAAGTGTGTTTTTCATAATTCAATCAAGCAAAGAAAAAAAAAACACCAAACTTCTCAAATCTCCATGCAACATTCATCAAAAGAATAAAAGAACACAAAAGAATGCTCCACTTTGAATGAAAATCATCACATACAATTCATCTTCAATACTTTCATAGTCTTCATAGTCTCTCTCATAATCTTTCTCATAGATACATTGTCTTGCATAAAAAATTTGCTATCTCTCACGCACTCACATACATGCTCTCTCTCAATGGTACATTGGAATAATCAAGAATAATGATCCATAACCCCTCTTTGGTCGTGGATGCCCCTCCCAATAGGTATGTCTGATATTAAATGTCAACATAGACACTACAATGTCCTTTTGTAGCTTAACAATGTCACTATCACTTCAGTCTTTACTTGAGTCTTCAATAGCTACATTTTCCACTTCTTTGAGCTATTTTGAACTTGTATTTATATATTCCAAAGACTAGAAAACTTTCCCAAGCTATACATTCATCCCACGGAACACTTACAAAGGCACACAAAATAGAATTAGAACAGAGGGAGAGGCTCTATAGAAGCTCAACAGAGGGTGTACATTACCATAGCAAAGGTCATCAAAAAGCATTTAGCTCAACTAAAACCATTCAAAACCATCAAGAATCATTCAATAAGCTTCCAAACACTCTCAAAATCCATCAATCATCATTCCAATCTCTCATATAGAAAGAAAACATAACAAAATAGAAGCTTAATAAACTCAATCAAAACCTATCAGGCACTCAACACTCAATAGAAGATATCAAAATATCATATTTCCTCTAAAAACTATCATAAGCTTCTTAAAGTTAATCAACCTTGTCAAAAAGACTCCCAAACACTTTCAAACCAACTAATCAACATACAAAATTAATAAAAAATAACCATTCAATCCATAAAAACAACAAAAATCAGCCAAAAAATCAAGTCATTTTAGTAGTCAACATATTCCCACACTTAGTTAGGGAGTGTCCTTGCAACCTTAGAAAAAAAGAATACAAGTTCAAAATAATAGCTCAACTTGATCTTCCACAATATCTTTAGGAAACACCATCCAAGTACGACCCCAACTCATAACTTGCATCTAAGAAAGAATGCAATGAAAGGAAAATACCTTTATCCATTAACACATCTTCGAAACAAAAAAGCATGAAAAACTTGTAAAGGATATAAGAGGTTCTTGCATCTTGAGCTATCTATTCATTGTCAACACCACGAATCTACAAAAAGATAGCTTCTTGAATAAGTTGAATATCCAACCAACATGACCCCATCACAAAGCAAAATAACTATCACACACAAACACTAAACACAAAACAACCATTTAAATGGCACCTCCAAAAGAGAGATACCATTATGAATCATTAAAAATACATCCATGGGTATCGATGAAGATGATCTCACTTAAAAGCTTTGTGATTTCAGAAACAATCCATGGATAGAGATTCATTTACAAAAGTCTTGGGAGGATTTTGGAAAAACTGCAGGCAACACATCCTCTCCACCAATACAAGATATCGGCTAGGCAAGAAAATGGCATAAAAGTACAATATATCCAGTTGTTGGAAATCAATATTCACATTCGCATTCATACACAACTTTGGGATTGGCTTTTGATCATTATGCGAATTCTGGTGCATGTACACAAGATACCAAGCAAAGTGAGTAGTTAGCTCACTGAAGGATTTGAAGATTGAAAATATTGTTGAGCAAAATATAGATAATTTTGAAAAGCTTGGCTAACAGTCCTCCATTCCCTTGGAATCAGTGGCCAATTTATTTGAGGTCTTGTAAGAGAATCTGTTGAACTCCATCCCTTTGGTTTAGGAATCTTCTGATCAAAGCTTGTATAACCACTAACTGATGGGGGGGGGGGGGGGGATGAGGGATAAAAGTGGTAGGAGAGGGAAGAGGAACAAGTAAGAGAGGATAAAGTGATGGGTAATAAAAAGTAGAAAATGAAGAATGAGCTGAAGAGAGATTAGCAAAAAATTTAGGGGAATCAATTAAAAAGGGTGTTAACAAGCATGCTGGTAAAGTGGAAAGAATAGTTGTGGATGGAAAATGACAAGAAGGAGGAGGGAAAAAGACACAATCCTCAATAAAAGAACAAGTGAAAATAGGGATTTGAGGAGCACCTTGGGGTTGAAATAGAAGGGGTAAAATAACTTGTGGGATTAGATTGATAAAGTAAAAGATAGATTTCATATCAATGGGCCATTTGCTGATAATAAGATAAACAAGGCACTGATGGACCTAAGGTAGATCTGCGATGATAGACATCAAAGAAGGAGTAATCAAAAGGAGGTTTCTTGGAAAGATGGGATAAGAGGTCCACACCCTTAGTTGGTTAGTATTTTGTATATGAGCAGAAGCTTTGTTTTGACGCTAATTCAAAATCACAAAATCAATCATTGTATGCCAAGAATTCTCAAGACAATCAACCACTTTGGAGGAATATGTTTGGAACATCTAATCTATCTAAAACTCCAAATTTTTTATATACAAAACAACTTGTAGAGGCAAGCAGAGCTCTACCACCAAGACCCAGGACTGCTTATTGTGCAAGCGTTTCAAATGAGCACTAATGGCTACCTCTCACATAGCCGACGTGCCATATCTCTCTCTACAAATGTAATGAGCTTACCTTGATGCCCAATTGTGTTGCTTTCTCTCTCAAACACTCCAATAGCTCCACGAGTCTTGATGCAAGCTCAAGCATCCTCAAACCTCCAACTCCAAGCTCCATCCTCCATAGCCGCACACGAGAGAAGAGAAGAGGAGAGAAGAAGAAGAGAGGAGATGGTGGAGAGCTTCACCTCCTTGATCCCTCACCCTCACACACTCACTCCCTCACACTCCCTCAAGCACACACAAGCAAGCAAAGAGAAGAGAAATGGGTGGAGAGCTTCATCTCCTTGATCCCTCACCCTCACACACTCACTCCCTCCCTCAAGCACACACAAGCAAGCAAAGAGAAGAGAAGGAGAGGAGAAGATGAGTCCACTTTGCCACACACCAAAGAATGAGCTCTCATTCATCTTTTAAACTTTATATACAAAGCTCTAAATCACATTTGGGTGGTCATCCCCCTTTTTACATAGCCGGTCATAGCCTAGGCCATTTTTTTCCATTGTCCTCCTATCTTCCTAGCTTCCTTCCTACCGCCCATCTACCTTTACAATTTGCACATAGGTGGGAGCCCGACACTCTTAAAATAAATCGTGGTGCACCTTGCGCTTTTTTACAAAAGAATTGACTTGCACTTTTTCTTGTGTGCATTTCTCCTTGATTTAGGACTTTTCTACACTTCTTGTGTTTCCACATTTTTCTTGGTGCGCCTTCATCTTCCATTTCCCTTTTGCCTTGGCCTTGTCCTTTGATTTAGAGTTTCCTAATGTTCCACCTTGTTCGTCTGAGGGTTAACATTACCCCCTCCTAGATGAGTGCCAGTCCCATGGCACTTGCTGATGGTGAGAGGGATGGTGGTGCTGGGTGGCTGGGGGCTTCTTGAGATTGTAGACCTACCATGTTGAGGGTGTGTTGGAGGGATGTCTAAAATTGGAAGGCTCTTGAGTATGGAATAAGCCCTTATATTGGAGGGATGGTGAGATGCGGGTCCATCATCAAAATTCAAAATGGTGTTAGATGGATCCATACTTGGAGGATGGCAGGTGGACATATCCTTCTTTGAAATTTAAGATGGTGTTAGCTGGATCCATCATGTGACTCTCTGTGACTAAGTTCGACTGTGTTGTTCCAAAGGAGCTTCTTCATTCACTTTCTAATTGTGGCTGTTGCATCATGCTTGGTTGTGCTTTGCCTGAAATTTTATTGTATGGATGATGGGGTCTCTGAAGTTGGTGGCAGGGCCTTCATGTGTACCTGGAAAGAAAAGAAGGTGCACTACATGTGGCATGTCTGCTTGACCATGGAGTGCATGGTGCCCCGATGCTTGTGGAACTGGGAGATGGGTCTACCTTGGGCAAGCCCTTGGTGATTTTCCACACTTGAGGACCCAGTTGGTATAGACAGAGGGTGCGGTGCATGAATTTTAGGGTGATAGGTCTAACCATAGGCAAGTGGTACCTCCCTAGGTGTATCATGCCCTTGTTGTGCCCTAAGCATGTGTCGTGGGGGGTGGAGCTAGGTATGAAAACTCTAGGTACAGTGATTTGTGGTGTGAAAAATGATTTTTATGTTTCTTTTTTAAAAATATTTTTTGTGGATACCAGGGGTGCTCTCAGACTCTACCTTGATCTTCCTTGGACGAGTCGCGAGAGACGATCTTAGGGATTTAGTCAAGAAGACGTAGCTCTGTAGGTATTCCTTGATGTTAGCCATTGCATTGAGAGGTATGGTTGACAAAAAAGGGTGGTGGTGGCACCTCATAAAGTGTCTTCAAGGATCCTCATGCAAAACAAGGGAAGCAGGGTTGCCCTCATCATGAGCCTAGCCATAGCACAACTATCTATTCCTAGGTTAATGCCAAAAAAGAGTGGGGGGAGGTGCGCTTCCTTAGATACTGGCTTTTGTTTAAGTAGAAACCTAATGATCCTAAGGTAATTACAAGTGGTTATGAAGGCTAGGTTTGGGCAACAGGAAGAGAAATCCTTGAGGAAGCGGTTAATAGAAGGGCGCAAGTCCCCCAACTCTAAAGGTCATGCATTCCTCGAAAGTTGTTGCATTGACATTGTAGATTTTTGGAAAGTCATACCTACCATGCACTCCCCTATCATAATCCACTCTGTGTCTGTGAGAGTAGGGCATGTAGGCAAGATCATTCCGTTCTTCCTATAGCGTGCCGTAGAAGGCCATGCATGCATCAAAATTGTATCCCAAATCCTCCTCCGCCACTTTGGCTGCACTTCGTAGCCTTGGATGGTTTTGGGAACCTGATAGACCTTGTCCTGCCAGTAGTCTGTGGGCTCCCGCCTTCATTGTGTGATGATGATACTTCGCTCCTTGACCCATCGGTTCGCTAGAGTATTGCCCAAACAAATGATTCATTCCACTACTTCCAAGGGTAAGACTCGGTTTAAGGCCCGTGGGTAGAGGAAGGAGAACTCGAAGGGTCAAGATTGGAACTCTTGTTGTTGCCAGATAGTCAATTCCTATGGCCAATTAATGAGGTGGTGATCCTCGCGTGGTGGCATGGGCTCATTAGGAAGCTATGGCCATGCCGGCGCCCTCTGCTGGGCTTGATCCACAAGTTCCCATCTTCTTCTTCTTACAGCAATAACGCGCTCAAGAACCTGGGTACCCTCCGGCTCTTTCGGGGGTAGATTAGGTAAGGGCGGATTGGCCTCTCTAATTTGTGGTTCTTCTTTGAATGCTTGCTCAAGGTCAGGCCCTTCCTGTTGAGAAACATGGATCTAGAGCTATGCTAGCTATGGTGGAGGGAGATTATAAATATAAAACATGATTGAGATAAAGAATTGTAACTCAAGTGAATTAGGTTCCAAGATAGATTAACTTGGACTCATAAACACAATCTTGAGTGACACAGAATGATAGTACTATTACTTGAAATGAGTGTCAATAAGTACATGTCTTTATAGCTTTGGATAGTACCATTGTACTCACTGTGCATATGGGATTTTGGACATCTCTTCCTAGAGCTTCTAGATCATACATCTTTGCTATATCTCCTAGCCTCGTCAGAGCATTGATTCAACCTCTATGGGGATTCATCTAGCCTCTATGGCCAAGCATCATTTGATATTCTCAAAAACCCCCCTCAAATGATGAGTCTCTACCCTTGCTGGCTTTTGCCCCCCTGCATGTAAACATGGACTAGGAGACTAGCTCTTTGGCAGCCTAGTCAAGTTAAGGCTTGAAACTTTACATCTTGGTAGGGTTTTTACATCCACTATGGGAAACACGATCCACTAAGGGAGATCCACTATGGGAAATTCTTTGTTGTCAACAGCGGAAAGTTCTTTATCTTCTTTATGCTTCTTTGGCATTCTTTGCTTTTCTCGATTTTTTGGATCTTCTTGGGTGTCTTTGTCTTCATGCTCTTTTTCTTCGTTGTGCTTCTTATCCTTTTTTTTGGTGTGTGGTTCTTCTCTTTTAGTCTTCTTGACACAATGTTTTTGCTTTAGGATTTTATGATTGTTTTGACTTGACAAGCTCTCTTTTGTCATACATGACATATATTTTGAGGTACATGATTTGTGAGATTTATTTGGCTTGGGCTCATGGCTCATTATTACATTGGTATTGATCGTTTGATCGTGGTGTAGGCAACTCTTATCAAATGCAGAAGGTGTGAATTGACTGGTTTTGGAGAAGTGGAGGTGTGAATGGCCTTTTAAAGTTAGGGCTTTAACCTTAACATTAGCCTTTAGGAAGAAAAAAACGGAGTGAGGAATAATATTGAACTGCAGCGGCGACATTGGGCATTTGAGCCATGACAAGGAGAGGAAGCAAGAAGAAACCCAACAAAGCTTACACACCCACAGCTTGTTCCACTGATGTAGCCTTCACAGATCAATTCATCTTTTCCCTCTACTGAAGACTGGGTATCCACTCTTGGTTTACTCTTTAACAAGAGACAAGAATCTAGTTTTGGCTTTGCTGATTCCACTTCCAGATTTCCATCTGCTAAAGACTAAGATTCCACTTTGGCCTTTCCCTCTGATGGACACTAGGAACACAATTTTGGCTTTTTCTCTTCTGAAGACTGAGAGTCCAAATTTGACTTGCTTTTGCATGCAGCAAGGTCAATAGGTTCAGAGGTTTCAGTAGGTGTCTCATGCTTAATGGCAAGAAAATCTTTGTCAGAATTTATAGTTGCACTATTACAATGAGCATCTCCGATCATCTTCAAATTAGCTACTTTGTCATCAAGGTTGGCAGCTTTCACATCTTCTTGATTTGCTAGAGCAAGTGCGTTGTCTTGTTCTACTGCATTAGCTGAGTGATCACCTCCTTTCTCATGCTTCTCTTCTTCAGCAAGGCTCTGATCATTGTGTGCATCTAGTTTTGCCACTTGACCATTCTGTTCTATGGGGTCTTTCTGCCTATGGCTTACAACAATACCTATAGTGGGTGCAAGCCATTTGGAAATCCCAACAATTTTGAGCCTTTCCTAAGTAAATCCATGACTTGCCTTAAACTTCACATTGTACTTGATTTTCCGAGAGTGAACCACAGGCCTGAATGGACCACTAGTGGGGCGTGGAAATATTTGAGCATCTTTCTTTTGATGAGCAAGGCGTCTGCACTTCTTATGAGTCACCTGGTCAAACCGGTTCTTCAAGTAAGACTGCCAATCCTTCTTGAAGTGTCCATTCGGGACGACATTGTTATGCTTCATTCTCCTTTTGCAGACTAGTACCACCTGTGGAGCTTCATGCCACGAAGTGTATCTCCTTGTTGACAAAGCCTTTCTTCTTTGGTAAGCATTGTGTATGTTGGCATCTCTTTGTCGCGCTGATCTTGCCGAACATAGAACCCATGAGTAATTATTTGAGAGGTACAACTTAAGAGAGAAGGATTGCGAAGCAGCATAGTGCAATCATGCTCATGTGTGAACCACTATTGGAGGAGTATCAAAGTCTCCGATAGATTCTTTGATGAGCAGCCAAGAAAATGGGCCTAAGATATGGATATGGCAGAGGGCCTTAAGGTTGGTTCAACTCCTACTATCCATTCATAATAAAGTAGGGTGGACTCTACTCTAATGAAGCTAGTCATAGCTCACCATGGCTCTGATATCATGTTGAGAAACATGGATCTAGAGCTATGCTAGCTATGGTGGATGGAGATTATAAACATAAAACATGATTGAGATAAAGAATTGTAACTCAAGTGAATTAGGTTCTGAGATAGATTAACTTGGACTCATAAACACAATCTTGAGTGACACAGAATGATAGTACTATTACTTGAAATGAGTGTCAACAAGTACATGCCTTTATAGCTTTTAGATAGTACCATTGTACTCACTGTTCATATGGGATTTTGGACATCTCTTCCTAGAGCTTCTAGAGCATACATCTTTGTCATATCTCCTAGCCTCTTCAGGGCATTGATTGAGTCTCTATGGGCATTCATTTGGCCTCTATGGCCAAGCATTTTGTCCTGGTGTCTTGTTCCATAGAGAGTTGGATGGGGGGTGGGTGGGGCTGCTCTTGTTCCTCGAATCCAAGTTCCCTGAGCTCATTGGTGGAGAGACTGGCTTGTCGCAAGTAGCTACGTTGCTACTCCTTGGTTATGCCTGTGCTGGTTGGAAGTGTGTGCTCTTGTAGGCCATATCTTAAAGATTTGGTTGTGAATTCCAGCTTCCTCCTCATTCTCTGCACCGAGTCCTCACCTTCAACTTGTGTGACATGAAGCACAGTGTTCAAAGAGGCTTGCCTTTGTGTGTTGGAGCACGCTTCAACGGACTTATCTCTAGACTTTGTGAGTACCCTCTCACATTCTGATACTACTAGGTGCTTTCCTTGCACTCTTTCAAGGTTGCCTTCCTCCCACTACTGTGCCTTTTCTTCCATGTTTTCCTTACCCCTCTCCATCTCTTGAGACAACAGCATTACCACCTGTTGCTACTCGCTCTAGATTTCAATCATCTGGGTCTTCTCTTTATCCCGGTGGTTTAGCTGCTCCTCGGCTATCCTTATACCTTGCTCAGCCACCACAGAGTACTGTTGATAGGCTTTTGCAATTTGTTTTGATAGATCTTCAGTAGTTTGCATGCAACTTTCAAGCTCTACTCGCTGCAGCTTCCTTTCAGTCATGGCCTCCACCTCCTCCCATGCATTCTTTAGGTCATCTTATAGGCTTCGTGTGGCTTTGTCGATGGCCTTGTCCCTCATTTTTGACACGCCTTCTACTTCTCTCTCCAACCTTCCTTGCTCTTCCATTGCCAACCACAATTGGAATATTAGGGCATCCTCTTGTTCTTGGCGTCGTTCTTTTGGTGCATGGTCTCCTTCTTGCGGGCTTTCTTGTAGTTTTGCATGCATGCTTCCACCTGTGCCATTCTCTGTTGGAGCTCAACATATTGCTGGATGAGCCATTTGTGGTCCCACTGCTCCGCCACCAAGTCTTGGGCTTCATCCTCTAGTCTTTGCCTTAGGCGATCTTCATTTTCTTGAGCCTTCTTTTCTTGGGCACTGAGTTGCTCTTTCAAGCTTTGAATTTCTTTCTGATGCTCAGAGGCTTGCCATGTCATCTCTAGTCATAAGGCCATGGTAACCTCTCTTTCGGCCTCTAGCCTTATAGCAACGGCCTTCTTCTCTTCCTTGGCCCTCTCTAGTTGGTTTAGAAGTTCAGCCACATAGGTCTCATAGTCCGCAGCCTGGGGGCATTGTTGACAGTACTGTGGTGGCTGCTTCTAGCTTTTGCTACTTTGGGTCTTGCTTGGACTCAGTGTCCACCGTAGACAACCTTTTGGCTCCTACCCCTAGCACCATTTCTTATACTTTTGTGACCAGGAACTGCATCATGGACATGAGCTGAGTGGTGTCCATGGCAGAAACTGGCTCCTGTGTGGTGGAGGTGGTGGTGGCAGTTTGAGGTGTGAGGGTTGAAGGGAGGGGGTGCAATGGGACCTTGCCCTTGCCTGCAACAACTGGGGCCACTTTATCACTACCGTTTGATTCACCTTCGTGCTGTGAGCTCAAGGTGGCCATTCCTCTAGAACTATAGGTCTCGTCTACAGACCTATGCATGGCCTCCACCATGTCTTCATCTTCCTTTCTCCTTAGCTCTTCTGCCTCTTTCTTGGCTCTTCTCTTTCTCTCATCTTCGGCCCTCTTGGACTAATTTTGGGCCCTCCTCAACTCGGCCAATTCCTCCCTCATCATCGTTTATTTTGTCTCCTTCTATAGCTTTGATGGGGTTTCCTTCCTCTGTGTCTTCGGCTCTCCTTGGCCGACTATGTCTCCTGCTCTTCCTTATCACTTAGAATCCTTTCACTTGACTACATCTGTTCATGGTGAGGCAGTCAGTCGGGGGTTTCCCCTACTCCCTCTCCACCTTCCTCTATGTCCTTTAAGGACTTCTAGATTATGGTCATTAGGATTCCACTGAACCTAATGGTGGATGCTTTGGAGGAGGACTTCTTTCGAGCTGATCTTGCTGTGGAGGTTGGGGGGGACTCTTCTCCTGCCACCGTTCTACCAATTGTCAAAGCTTTTGCTGAGCTTTCAATAGTTTTGCGCACGAAGGCATTCTAATCTATTTTGTCTAGGGATCCTGTTGCGATGCTCTCCAATAGTGGCAGCCCAATTCTGTTCATAAGGGCATTGTACCTTTGGCTGGAGAAGAGAGTATGGACCATCTTTTTCTGCAGCTTGAGCTTAGGATTTGGAATATCCGTCAAACTTATCCCATCCACTGTGCATACGGTAGCCTTGTTCATCCCTAGCATGCTATACACATCCCTCTTTGGGCATCGCTTGGTCGTGCTAGTTAAGCCTAGGGCCTTCTCCACCACCTCAGGGCTCAATTCCACCTCTACTTGGTGGGCTTCTTCCCCTATCCTGATTTTCACCATGCCACAATTCCTTTCGGCATTGAAGCTCCTCAGAAACTCTACGCATTTTTCGTAGTTGAATCTTTTCTACGTACTTTTGTAGGTTGCACTAGTCCACAAGTCATTTTATGGGTGGCTCTTCCATGATGATATTCTCTAGGTTCATGACGTGCTTGAATGTGAATTGGCTATAGCCCCTCATTTCTACAATCAAGCCATACTTAGCTTGCTCTTCCTCTGTGAACTGAAGCTTGCTGCCTTTATCTTGCCCTACCATTTTAGGTTCTTGTCATATATCATGGTTCACTATTAGTATTCCTAAGACATTTTCTTGCTGGAAAATAAACAAGAATTGAATATGCTTTTATGGCAAGAAGAACATGCTTTAAGCAACAAAAAGAATTTTTCCTTGAGTAATTCTATTCATTTACAAGATCTTATGACACTTTTCCTTGATTTCACCTTTATCCCCTCCCCCCTTGGGAATGAGAAGAATCCTTCCTAGGATTGGACATGGGAGAGGCAAGACATTTGAGCACCGTAGGGCGCTATTTACTTGGGCATCATCCAATTATAGAAATTAGGGTTGTATCCCAATTAGACATGACTATCAGATTACAAGGGCTAATGCATACTTGGGTAATGTAAGTTAGGACATCGGTTAGAAAGTCACTTGAGTGGATGTGGCTAGTCGCATGTAGCTCTTCTTCTGTAAGGATACGATCAATGTAAGGATGGTGGTCATCTAGATGTTTAGATTGAGTGGTGGCCAAGACGCTAAATGAGGTTGGTGCTACATAAGTCGGCTCATACTAGGTTGTTTTGATGGCAAGTCGCTGCTCAGCATTAGTCATTATTTGGCAATCCCATTTCTCCCATTGGAGATGTAGGTTACCCCATTTTTGTAGGAACGAGGAGTTAAAATCAGCGAGGCGAGTAAGTTTCTCAATCTCAACGATTGACGCAGGCCTTTCAGGCTTGTGGTAAGATGTTATTAATCGTCTGATGAACACACGCACTTTTGAGATTTCACCATTATCGATCAACTCCTTTGAGACTTTGGGGGATGTTACAGTTATAAACTCATATTCTTCCCAAGTGCAAGATAAAGAACAAACCTCGGCGGCAAGGGGTTCATCAAGAAGGGTATTTGTCCCACAACCGTTTTATTAGCCGTTCGATAAGCCCATAATGCTACCATAAGTTTGTTGTCCCAGTCACTTCACGAGGTAGAAATCGCCTTTGTAAGGACAGTGACTAAGATCTTGTTCGTGGATTCTGCTTGGCCATTAGCTTGAGGGTAGTAGGGTGAGGATTTCCTATGGATGACTAAGAAGGTTGAGAGCAAGTGGGCAATCACCTCGTTGATGAAGTGCGTGCCTTGGTTGCTTACGAGTTCAATAGGGCAACCGAATCGTGAGCCGACATGCCATATCTCTCTCTCTACGAATGTAGTGAGCTTACCTTGATGCCGGATTGAGTTGCTTTCTCTCTCAAATACTCTGATAGCTCCACCAGTCTTGATGCAAGCTTAAGCATCCTCAAACCTCCAACTCTAGTACTAGTGAAGGGATGGAAATCTTGGAGGGTTTATTTTCTTTTGCATTGATAGAAGGAATTTTCTGATGAACAGAGGTTTATCTTCTGCGTAGGCAAAAGGGGAGAATCATTGTAAATAACTTTACGAAATAATAAATAAATATGTTTTACCAAAAGACTGTTTTCTTTGTCTTTGTGTTGTGCCATAAAATTACACAAAGGAACCTGTGATAATGCATTAATTAATGAAGGTTCTTTCATATGTCATAACTTAATGTGATAGGTAATTAGAAAACTAAAGAAAACCATTTGTGGAAAGCTAGTGGGTGAGATCCCTGATGGAACCATCTTACATATGGGTGGTCTCGGTAAGCTGGGAGCTTCTCTCAAGACATTGAATGAAACGTTAATCAAGAAAAATTATGTAGAGTGGAGCGTTGAATTACCTAGGGTTAGGTCTTAAAACCTTGATTAGTAATTATATTAGGGGAAAGGTGTGGCAGCTATTCCAAAACTCTGTTAAGATTCCCTAAATCCTAACCAATTGTTGGAAAAAAGTGTTGCACTCCATGAACCAAGGGTAACTACGATCACTCCAGTTGGACGAGAAGCCCTTGTGGGACACCTTTGATGGAGCTAGTTGATGCATCGAGACCTTAGTTGTCAAATTAGGACCCCGAGTTTTTAGGTTGATCCTTGTGGGGATGGCCGGTACCTTCCATTATGAGGTGGTAGACTCTAGGAAACCTAGATGATAGACCCCATGCATTCTCATGAGTGTTAGGTGAAGCCATCTAGGATAGTTCCTTGATGGATCACTAAAACAGGCTACTAGGGAATTGTTCGACAAGCACCTGACAGGCCCAAAAAATAAATCTCCCACTTCTCAAAAAGTGCTAATGCCAAGATAGGTGTTAAAGGTGTAGCAAAACTCCTAGAAGGATGACCAGTCCTTTGACATACATCACATTTTCAACAATAATAATAAGCATCTTCAAATAAAGTAGGCCACCCATTAGAGAAATTTGGTGGTAAAAAACGGGCCCTCTAAGAACATAAAACCTTGAACTTTCTCTCTCTAGAAAAATAGCACATTTTCTCATTTTTGGGCCAAAAAGCATCCCCATCTGTACTAAAGGGTCGAGATATTGAATCAAATTCTTTCTTGAGGTGAAAGCAACATCATTCTCCATAGCCGCACATGAGACAAGAGAAGAGAAGAAAAGAGGAGAGAAGAAGAAGAGAGGAGATGGTGGAGAGCTTCACCTCCTTGATCCCTCACCCTCACACACTCACTCCCTCACACTCTCATACTCCCTCCCTCAAGCACACACAAGCAAGCAAAGAGAAGAGAAGGAGAGGAGAAGATGAGTCCACTTTGCCACACACCAAATAATGAGTTCTCATTCATCTTTTGAACTTTATATACAAAGCCCTGAATCCCATTTGGATAGTCATCCCCCTTTTTACATAGCCGGTCATAGCCTAGGCCATTTTTTTCCATTGTCCTCCTATCTTCTTAGCTTCCTTCCTACCGCCCATCTACCTTTACAATTTGCACAGGTGGGAGCCCGAACTCTTAAAATAAATCATGGTGCGCCTTGTGCTTTTTTACAAAAGTATTGACTTGCACTTTTTCTTGTGCGCCTTTCCCCTTGATTTAGGACTTGTCTGCACTTCTTGTGTTTCCATATTTTTCTTGGCACACCTTCGTCTTCCGTTTCACTTTTTCCTTGGCCTTGTCCTGTGCTTTAGAGTTTCCTGATGTTCCCTTGTTCATCTGAGGGTTAACAAAACTTGTAATACTATATCCCCCACATAACAAGCAATTCTTCATCAGTTGGGATCAATAAATCACCTCGCAAGTACATGTAAGACATAAGCATGGTGTCTGTAGTCATAGAATCCTCAAAGACCATTTTGACCACTTCAGTCAATAATTAGAAGACCAAGCTCCATTCCAAACATCCTTTCCTCTCCTCAGTCATAGTAACAACTTGGGATTTAGTCTCTGCTAATTGAGCTTCAAGTAGAGATCTCCTCTTTTGGGTATCAATGATCTTAGTATGTTGTTCCATCTGTGTGCAGAGGTCAAAAAAGTTTTCTTTGAAAAAGGCTAGCTTAGTATTAGCTTTATTTAACTCCTCCTTGGATTGCTAAACCTCTTCAGAAAAAGAAGAATAAAGTTGTTCGATACAAGCAATAATTGAGAGTTCAATAGAGCTCTAGATGACTTTGCACAAAAAGGGAATTGCATCTCTTGTTACTAGACATCGCATAGAGGGAATGGAAATATCCAGAGTACCATCTCTATGTGCTCTGAAGAGATTTGGCATTGTAAGAAAAGTAGGTAGTTGACTCCAAGATTGAATAGGAATCGAAACTGAAGAAGTGGAAAATGGTACTGATTCAACCACTCGCTTAAGACGCTTCCTCTGAATGACCATAGAAGGAGGATAATTAGCATCCTCAATGATAACATCATCATCTTCAATAGGAGGAGGAATCTTTGGAGGATCAACTAGTAGTGTGGAAATTTCCTTTGCAGGGGTAGCATATGTTAGGAAAACATAAATGTAAAAACCAAATGTGACATTAGTCAAATTACCCCTTATGGCTTTGATAAAATGCTAATCCATTTTTAGCCAGGAGATATGAATTCCAACCAATGGTGATACCTTTTAGCACCATGTGGAAAGCTATAAATAAGCCCTTTGAAAGATAATTAGAAGGGGTTTTGGTAGGCAAAAACTTATCCTGAAGGAATTGGCACAATTGTTTCCAGAAAGGATTGAAAATCATGGACACACTTACTCCTGAAGTAGTGATAACCTGCTTAGGATCCTAGGCCTACTTCAAAAATAGCTTCAAAATATCCTCATTGGAGAATAGTTGATGGGTATTCGGAAAAGGTTCCCCATGGTATGGTAAAGAAAGTTTTTCTTAGGCTCTTAGGTGTCATGAGGATAATTGTACCATGAACAGGGCTAGACCTCTTGTTGTAAGAGGTTAAGAACTGATCACACATATCAGATTCATCACGGATAAGCGACAGTGGAAGTGTCACAAATTTGGATAACCCAACCTTAGCAATAAGGTATGAATCTAACAATAGTCAATAATCATGCGACACCAAGGGAACATACTAGACCAGGGGAGGAGTACGAGGTGCCATTCAGATGGTTCACACACACACACACACACACACACACACAGAGAAAATCACAAGAAATGCTTGTAAAACAGTAAAATAACATCAAATAAGATATCAACAACAACTCATATGGAGTTGACTGACTAACTGACCACCCTAAGCAATACACATCTTAGAAAAATTTTGGCATAACCTCTGCACTTATGCAATCGAAAGCTTCATGTTATGCATACAAGCAGGTACCCAATATCCCCATATCATCCGAAAATCCAAATAAAATATAATCAAATCACATCGTATCCCTGACTCTAATCAAATGACTAACAAAAAACTAGACTAAAACAAACCACAACAACTAACTAATAACTAGATATCTCAACTAAATAAGACGATCAATATAGGGACTAAGATTGGCAACCATGTCACCCACCCCCACGTAGCACTTCATTAAAAAAGGGAATGGTGCAATGTGAGAAGAAATGAAAATTTTAATTGAATTTTTATTTTTAAAATTAATAATAAACAGTGAAATTTTATTAGGTGCTAAACCTTAATAAGAAAATGACGGCTCATTTTATCCATTAAAAATTTTATTAAGTTTTAATGTGCTTGTTAACATCCCTAGACTATGTCTTAACTCAGGGTCTCTAAATGCAAGTTTATTTTTTACAAATTAATGTGTGTGTAGCACTTTTTTTAATGGTGTGCGTGCACTTGTAACAACATATTTATTTTATTATAAAGTAAAAAATGTATG
This sequence comes from Lygodium microphyllum, assembly GCF_053477565.2. NCBI lineage: Eukaryota > Viridiplantae > Streptophyta > Polypodiopsida > Schizaeales > Lygodiaceae > Lygodium > Lygodium microphyllum. The sequence continues at coordinate 37,620,299 of NC_141151.1, forward strand.
TTTGGCATAGGAAGCACATGCTACATGAACGACTAGTTTATTTTAATTAATTAATATGTGTGTTTGGCACGAATACGCATGAAAAATGTAGTCAATGAGTTTCTTTAGTAATTAATTGTGATGCTTGATACAAAAAAGAAAATAAAGAGAGGAATGGGGTACCTGGGAGGGAGGTGTGAATGCAAATGAATCTCAATGTGCACAAAAATCAATTGATAGGAGGAGAAAAAAAGCATGATCACGATTGAATTCAAAAATACACTTTGGCTAGTTGAAAAATTTTCGACATAAATGAAATTACCACAACATCATGTGTATTTTTTTTGAATTATTGTGGTTTTTAAAGTTTTTTTGAATTTTTTTATTTGGATGTATT